>NC_054535.1:74622717-74835217 GCF_017654505.1 Polyodon spathula
CTTTTGGAAAAGTAGTGTTTCGTTTGGCTGCTGTCACCCATTTATTGATGGGTTTCTAATTCAAGTTGTAAATTATATAACTTTAAATTAACCAATGTTGTTTTCAATTAATGCATTAATCATTGTTCGTACGCAGCAAACAGTCTGGACCAGCATTCCAGTTGATGAAACATGGGACCTCTCCAGCAGCTCACATAATAATCACCACCCTAAATTCAGAAACAATTCTGAAATCTGCAAGTCAGCAACTGGACTATCAGGTGCTTAGAACATTCCTCCTAGATCTATAGGTTATTGTGTACACCAATGTCGTCGTCCACCCCCCCCCCCCCGAAACATTTGAATAAAAGCAAATAAATGAAACAGTTTCTTGGGAGTGGCTGATGGCAGGATGCACAGATAAGACACAAATGCCAGAGTATATTACAACATTTAGCACAGCAAGTGTTAACTGGATAAGGAAGAAACTGCTTTATGGCACAAAATTACAAAAGAGTGTAACCTGTGAGGTAAGACCCACAGTTAAACATAGAAGTGTCATGTAATTGAACACTGTACCAAACAAAAAGCCAATAACCACATTAACAGTGTTAATAACATGCTACAGCAAGTTCTGTCCAACCAAAACATCCCAGAAAATAGGGATCTACACAGTAGATCTCAGCTGATTAAGTTTATTGTAGACAGGAGAGTCATTGAAGGTAGTCAGATACCAAGTTTAAGGCATGCAACTGTTGGGTTGGTCAGACAAAACATAATCCTGATTGTGCAACTGAACCAAAACCATTTAAAAAGGTTTAGAGAAGTAACAGTACTGCAGTTTTAATTCAAAGTTTTATTTATATTAAAATAGTATAAATTAATTCAGAAAGTGCATAATTTACAAAGACATTACAATAACTTATATGGCCTTAATATTGCAATGATTCTCTTAAAACAGTCTGACTTGCAAGTTCTGTAGTTTCATGAAGACTTTAGACTAAAAATGCAATAGCCAAAATTTGACAAATAAAAAGAAACCAGTAAAATTAGCTAGGATTACTGGATTTGAAATACTATTCACAAGAACCAATCTGGGAAAACGTACATAATTTTAAAACTAAAAGCCAAATTTTTGAACAGCATAGGTTAAACAGTGTAGCAGGACAACAGTGGTTGAGCCAGATTCTTGATTACAGCAGACCTCAGCTGTGGAATCATGCTGATCTTCATTAGCTTCTGGCTGGCATACTTGTTCTTAACAGCCTGGGGGGAAAAAAAATAAGAGTAGCAAAGAGAGGAAGCACACCACCACAGGGGATCTAGGATTACATTCCAGAATTAGAATGTGTTTGCATACAAAAAAGTTTGAGAATGCAATAGGGCAGTAGCTGGGTGATAACCAGGGACTACATGCAGACTAAACACCTTAAACACTGCACAAGAGCCAGGCTTTAAACTCCTCACTGTCAGTGATCAGAATCTGTAGAGTTGACACTAGTCAACACTGCGCCCACCCCACCCCCTCAAGATATTAAACTTTTAAAAAAGCCTACCGTGTACTTGGTGAGTTCTTCATTGACCTTCACTACATTTTTAGCAATGTGCTGCATCACAGGAATCAGAGAACTCTCTGTGTAGTTCATGTAATGCTGCAGAGTGGGTGTCTGGGGAGGGGAGAAAGACTTAAGGCATCACATCAGTATCCAATAATGAAACTAGTAAGATTAGTTAATAAAGTCAAGCCTTGAACGGCTTGAGTGCCATGGTCTTCAGAGCTAGCTACTAGCACTGGAACAATTTTTAAAGTGGGGGTGCTGAAAGCCATTAAAACCAAAAATGAACCCCTGTAAACGATGGAAGCCATGCAATGCCAGGGGGTGCTGCCACACCCCCAGTTCCAGCACCCCTGCCTACTGGGGTCCTTTAAGCCAAAACAAATTTGTCGATCAGCTACTAGGTGAGCCCAAGTGGCCCCATATTCCCTATTTGCGAGTCTTATATTCTTACCCATTCACCAAAGTCAAGAACCTTCAAGGCAAGGGCAAATGCTGCTGCAGCAATCTGGGATGGGGGATAGTGCACCATGTCATAATCCACCATGGTCAGCTCCATTAGATATTTGGATAAGGTGTGCTGCTCTGCATCTGCCTAAAAAGGAAGTTGTAACATTAGACTGATTTAAGTCATATGCAATTAATGCAGAATATCATATTTCTTGGAAATGCAATATGAACAACATAACTTAAAGTAACCAAGGTATTTAAAAGACTAAATCTTCAGAATAGTTTGTACATGTAAAACACAGATCAGTACTGCACTGGAAGTTCAGGTGTGACATACCACCAAGCAGAAATAAACCAATTTAACATATCTGAAGGAAGCTCTAGCTCCAAAAGGGCTGGAGGATTTCAGTAGCCACCAATATGCAATTCACTCACTTCTCCAATCTTAGAAGCCCTCCTCAGAAACTGCAGAGAAATAGGACACCCAAAGCCAAACTGGAGCACCCTCAGGATCTCCATTTCAATAGCTCTGATCTGAGCTGTACTGCATGAGTGGTCAGTAATAAAAGCAAAGTCTGCAATCTCTGGAGGATACATCTCTTCATATTTGGAGGCAAGAAACATAGCAGTCACACCAACAAGCTGCAGCATCTTCTTGGGCACTGGATTAACCTTAAGGGTATTAAAAAAAAAAAGTTACAGGCCAATATTGGCAAGTAATTTTTTTTATATATCCTGGGAAGTCTGCAGCAGGAAAAGTACACACATCCACTCATTTCTCACCTGAAGGAAGCGATCAATTATTCTAACAGTCATATACATGGTCTCCTGAAGAAGTCTGAACTTCATCTGAACCTGCACTAGCCAGTCAATGAGTATAGCACGCATATTCCCAGTGACTTCCTGTCCCTCCAGGAACTTTGGCCTAACTGCTTGCACTACCTTTAGATGAAAGAAAGCATTTTATTTCAGTAATTGCAGAAGCACCAGGATTTAAAACTCAGGACCACATGGAAAACCCCAAACTCCATACTGACCTCAAGCTGTCCTAGGTAGCTGTAGATGTCCTGCACATATTGACTACAGAGCATTGGGTCCTCGCCATCATCGGAATCAACATCTTTGATATTCAGTAGCACATCTGAAAAGGCCTGGCACAAGTCCTCCTCAGGTGCACAGCCTGACGTCTCCATTGGGGAAGGATGCTGGACCTGCAACTTAATGATCATGAGATTCAAAGAAAAAAAAAAAAAAAAAAAAAAAAAAAAAAAAACATCTACACACCACTCACTTGTAAGCACTCTTCACTGGTCTGTTTGGCTGTAGTCCTCTTTGGCACCAGCACACCAGGAGCATTCTCAATCACGCAGGATTTATTCAGAACCATTTTAGTGGGGACTGGTTTTAACACATGCAAAATTGAGGAGGTTTCCTAGAGTGTAAGGGTAATGCCAGGATTAAATATGTGAATTGTTGTTTTTACAGTTACCTTCCAAGTCATACACAAAGCTTTACCTTCACCAGAGCTGGTGCTGTCACAACCCCATTGTTTTCCAGCTCTCCTAGCACAGCCCTGGGCCTCAATCCAGGTTTGGAGGCCACAGCTGTCCTGTTTTCAGCATTCAGCTGGGAATTCTGAGAAAGAAAGCCCATTTAGTTAACTGCAGGCATTTAAAAGTGACTTGCACAGCATTTAAAATTGAGGCCAAAAAAAGGAGGAAACTTCCACATAAATGACTACTCCTTATAAATACAGCAAACAAAATAATAAATAAAAAGCTTGGCAAGTGCACTAGATAGTGATTTCCTAAACGAGAGAAAAAAAAAAAACTAATATTGATTGGGAATGTTGGGATTGCTGCTTACAGATTGAGGGGCTACTTGTGAGATTTCCCCCAAACATTACCAACAACCCCATCTTTCCTCCAGTGACAAGCTAAGCATTCTAAAGTAACCCAGAGTTTGGCTTCTTTTCCACTCTTAAGAGGAAAGCATTTTTACAGTTGCCATCTAAGTGAAAAATATCTTTCTGTAAACAATTCGCAAGCATCTTTAACACCAGACAGCAAAAAGACAAGTCAACACACACCTCTGTGTGTAAATACACGCTAATATTACAGAAGTACTAGCTTACAATATCATTAAACAGCTACACATATGAAAAAAAGCGAAATATACACAGGGACTGAAATGTCTGAATTGTACCTCAAAATGGAACACTTACCCTGGTCAAACCAAGCGCCATACTGAAGTATGCAAGTTTGTCGGGGGAAAAAACAAAAACTTCTTCTCTAAACGCACACTGACGCACTTTCACAGCTGCGCGTTTAAATACCCCGCTATTCGAATCTCGTTTGCTCGTTATTTGACGACATAATCATAGATTTCCTTTTCTAATAGTTTTTTACAGAATTGCAAAATTGCTGCGAAACGATCATTATTTCGTTTGCTTGCTCGTAAATGGACTTCACATTTACAATGGTGTTGTGGAGGTTTTGATTGACTTTTATGTTGTGGTTGCTATTGTCTGATTACAAAAGGCGAAGTATAAGCGTCACTTAAACCAAATGCTTATTAAAACGACTTGATTAACGCACCAAGCGAAAACTTTGCAACTGTATTCCAAATAAAATTTGAACAATATTTGTTGTACCTAAATTGTGTTACTATTTTGTATTTATCAGAAAATATAATTTGTTACAGTTTTGACTGTATCTTCATTATTATTATTATTATTATTATTATATTATTATTATTATTATTATTATTATTAGTCGTAGTAGTAGACATTTACAGTCCTATATATTCTATTTTAAAATTCCATGAGTTTACAGGTTTATTATGTACAGCTGGAAGATTATTTGATTTATTAACGGGCTTCCCCACAGCACACCAAACTGTCAGTTTAATAAAAAATGACGATTACATTTTTCAAAATATTACAGGTGAAGACAGAAACGTGTTCGTTGAAAATCATGAAAATGTTGCCGCAAGAAAAAAAGATCTTGAAATGAATGGTATGTATTCCAGCCGTTTACAGCCCGGTCGAGTATAAATCGGAGTTCACAGGCGTATTCTGCACTCCTTGGTGTAGTTTATTCCTTATATTAGTATTACCATTATTACACCACAGCTAGTGTTTACTTATGTGTATATAAGGGTGAGACCTTCACTGTAATATTGAATTGCCTGTTATTGTGATTGTTATTCTAAAGGCAATAGAGCCGTGAGTTCATCGTGCATTGTGCATGCTGTTACAGGTGTGTTTGATATATGACGGTGTATTGCTGTAATTAGATTAGGGCGCTTCCATTAATGAAGTTACCGTAGCTACACATGTGGAACAAGTATTTTGTTACTGCCGTTATGTTCGCTAATCTTCGAGTAGAAAGGATAATGCTAATTTTCAGTCTTTACTGGTAATAACGACTAAAGAATAATAATGACAATGATAATAAGTAAGCAATATAATAGTTTAACGATCTTTTGTAAACAAAAAACGGTATACATGCAGGTTAACAAATGCATACACGTGAGAAGAAAGCTGTTTAACGTAAAATATAGGAATGCTTCGTGTAAAAGTATGAATGGTAAATAATAATTTATTTTTGTATAAAATCATTCCAGTTGCAAATGTTTATTGAATAACTAATCCTGTTAGGAGTAGGCGGGGCTGGGGATTATCCAATGCCGTCTCTTTCCTTGGTCTGTGTCAATTCCCTTTCAATTCGAATGACAACCATTAACGAATGGGAAGAGCCTCTCTGAACGTCAATCACTGAGCATATATAAAAAAGATGCCCTATCAGGGCCCTGCTGTCAGTTTACTGACTAGAGCTGGTGTCGACCCCTCTTCTGAGATTGGCGGTGGCCATTACTCTTTTTTCACTGCAGAAGGCCTCCTGTGTTTGATATACCTTGTGAGGCACTGTTGTGGTGCTGTTATGAGAGTTCGGCGGCTCGCAGCGTCGTCCTCTACGCCAATTTAATTGGTCACAGCGACCAAAAACAAACAAAAAAATAAATAAAACAGCTCGGGCCTAGCGCACCTCTCAAAAACGCATGGCTGCGTTTGCCCTCAGCCACCCCACCGACTGAATCGGCTGCATACCCCGGCACTGACCACGGTTTTTCCCGCCGACTGTGAGGCTGAAAAAACAGCGCCTACCCGGCCCCGATTGACTCGGCACCGATGTAAACATCTTTGGCGCCACCGTGCCTACCATCGGCATAGACCTTGGAACAGGTCCACTCGGCATGACTGTTCGGCATCGACAGCGCTTTCCTCGCGCCGTTCCCGGCACTGATTGATTCGACACCGGTGAACCTCTTCGGAGCCGTGTACAGCCCGGCATCGATTGACTCAGCACTGACCACGCTCTTTATGACGCCGATCCCGGTACCAGTTGATTCGGCACCGGGGAATAGCTTCAAGGCCGTCTTCCGTCATCTAGGATCCCCCCACTACAGTGACCAGGGAGCTCTCACGCACACCCTTCCCCACCACTGGTACAGAGGCACAGACATCTCTCAGGGGAGGCGAGATGATCACCGCAAAGTGGTACCTCTCGAGGGGACTCTCACCAGGGGACATGCGGTCACCGCGTAGGCACCGCTCCCCTTCCCCAGGGACAGGTGGTCACTGCTCAGGCACCGCTCCCCTTCTTTATGCAGGCGCAGACGATCTCCGTCACAGTCACTTCGAGGGCGCCCAAGCTAGGCCAAGCGGCGCCTCGTGGAACTAGCAGAGACTAAGGGCTCAGCAGACCATGCTAGAGACCCTATTAAAATCACAGGGCAGCCCCAGCCCCCACAGTCTTGTTCCCCATCCCCTCTGCCTAGACCCCTAGCCCAGACGAGGTGTCCTTCATGGGGTCCAGATCGGACGTCTCGGACCCAGCCACCTCCATCGGGCATCCTTGCCACATGTGTCGCAGAGGGAAGAGTTTCAGACTCTAATGAAAGCGTGCCGCTGCAGCCATGGATGTTCCCTGGCCAGCAGAACAGGAGGGAAAGGGGAACCGCTTCCTCCAGCAGAAAAGTCACCCACAGCATGCCCTCCCTTTATGCCAGGACTTCCTGGAATTGGTGCGCTCCTCCTGGAGCAACCCAGCGTCTACACCCTCAGCCTCCAGAACAACAGAGTCTCTGCTTCATACTGCAGGAGCTCAAGAAGCGGGTCTAGGCACATTCCCCATTATCGGGGACACGGTCACTGTTTTGGTGCAAGGTTCCACCTTCACCAAGGGGGATAAGGACCCAACTTGTCTGTCCAAGCCTTGCAGAACAACGGATGTGATGCTCAAAAAAGCTTACGCATCGGCAGCGCTGTCAGTCCGAGCAGCAAATGCCATGGCCATACTGGTGCCAGAACTAGTTGGCAGAGAGGCTGCAATAAAGAGCTACAGAAGTGGACATGGGGGAGCTCCAAACAGAAAGTTCAACATGTTGACAGCACAGAGTATCATCCAGTCCGTCCAACTGGCCGACTGGTTCTCATCGATCGACCTGCAAGACGTCTACTTTCATGTCCCAATCTGTCCTGCGAACAGAAAATATCTGCGCTTCGTCTTTCAAGGCAACGCGTACAAATTCTGTGTGCTGCCTTTTGGCTTCTCACTGGTGCACCACACTTTTTCAAAGTGAATGGATGAATCACTGGCTCCACTCAGCCAGGGGGTGTTTGGATCCTGAACTATCTGGATAATTGGCTAGTTTGCGCGCATTCAAAAGCACGCGCAGAGGCTCACATAAAACAGGTCATAGATCATGTGACGAAGTTAAGGCTCTCAATACATCAACAGAAGAGCAACTTTGTACCGTCTCAGTCCACAGTGTTCCTGGGGATCAAACTGAACTCTGTGAGCATGCTTGCCTCACTGTTGGAAGACAGGATTTGGTCGTTGGAGGCCACACTCTCCCTATTCAGAGAGGACGCTCTCCTACAGGTCAAAGTATATCAAAGATTGTTGGGGCTGATGGCAGCTGTCTTGAGAATCCTTCCACTAGGGCTGCTGAGAACATGCCCGCTTAAGCCTGGGTAAATACGCTCAAGGTGCACTCGGTCCGAGATCGGTACCAGCTGGTACGAGAGTCCAGACAATGCCGGAAGACACTGAAGTGGTGGCTCCATCCTGGCAATCTGCGCCTCGGATCCCCTCACAGAAGGGAAGTGATCACTACAGATGCCTCCAGTCTGGGCTGGGGAGCAGTCTGGAATGGGAGAGGAATAAGAGGTCACTGGAAGGAACATTGGCAGCAAGCGCACAAAAATGCCAAAGAGCTGCAAGCAGTGAACCTGGCATTATCTCATTTTTGCCAGCAGTTAGTGCACAGACATGTACTGGTCCGGACGGACAATACTGCAGTGGTAGTCTACATAAATCACCAAGGCGGCCTGTGCTCACTGGGCCTTCACCACACAGCGCACAGACTCCTGTCCTGGACGCACAGAAACTTGCGTTCCATCAGTGCAGTTCACCTCCCAGGTGTGGACAACAAGGCAGCAGACCTCCTATCCAGAAGAGCTCCAGACAGCTCGGAGTGGAGGCTGCATCCTCAAGTGGTGAAACAGATTTGGGAGATGTTTCGACTGGCACGAGTGACATCTTTGCCACAACCGAGTCCACTCATTGCCCCCTATTGTTCTCCATGGAGAGAGACGGGGGCCCCCTGGGAGTAGACGCACTAGCTTACCCCTGGCCACAGGGGCTATTGTATACATTCCCTCCTCTACCATTATTATCCCTGACACTAGAGAGGATCATGGTGGAGAGAGCACAAGTTTTGCTGGTTGCACCCAGATGGCCGAGACACCCCTGGTTTGCTCTCCTCTCCGACATGTTGTCCGATCAGCCGTGGCAGCTCCCGCTGTGCAAGAACCGCCTGAGCCAAGCGGAGGGGCTATTATGGCACCTGAACCGAGCCCAGCTCCAACTCTGTGTTTGGCTTTTGAATTGAGCTGTCTATTCAGACGAGGTTTGCCAGATGCAGTAGTAGAGACACTACAGTCTGCTAGGGCACCGAGCACTAGAGCCCAGGACTCATGTAAATGGAAAGTTTTCCAAGATTGGTGCCTTGCCGAAGGTCACGATCCTGTGACTTGCCCAATTGAGACGATATTAATCTTCTTACAATACTTGTTTGACGTAGGAAAATCAGTGTCCACTTTGAAGGTATACTTGGCAGTAATATCAGTGTGCCTTGACAAAATTGACTCTGTGTACCCTGGGGCACATTTTCTGGCAGTGCAATTTCTTTATTGGGCTCGGAGGCTTTGTCCTCCCATGAAAAGTATGGTCCCCAAGTGGGATCTAGAACTGGTACTGCGGGGCTTTATGGGTCCCCCATTCGAGCCCATGGCATCAACAGAACTGTGCCCTGTTTCATTGAAAGTGGCATTTTTAATAGCCATTACGTCTGCCAGATGAGTAAGTGAGCTTCATGCGCTGTCCATCGAAGACACATGTATGGCTTTCACTGGAAGTGACTCTCAGGTAACATTAAGAAGAAATCCATCCATTTTGCCAAAGGTAGTATCCTCATTCCATATTAACCAATCAGTGGTTTTGGAAACTTTCAGACCTCCCCCGCACAAGTCAGAGGAGGACCGTAGACAACACACGCTATGCCCAGTTCAACGCTGTTATTTGGATAGGACGGCATCCTGGAGACAGTCCAACCAGCTGTTTGTCTGTCATGGGTCCCGCTCTAGAGGTACGGCCCTATCAAAGCAACGTCTAGCGCACTGGGTGACAGATGCGATATGATGTAAATAAGTGTTGCTCCGTAAAAGGCACTTACACAGGTAAAGGTATAAAACCTGCAGCATTGTTTTCACATATTTTCCCACTACTTTAAAGATTGCTTATTCTATTTCTGCTCTTTTGTTACAAGCCTTCCAATTGTGTGCAACAGTGTGCTAGTATGCATACTACTAAACCGCACAAGCAGAAAAAAACCCGAAAAAAAAACAGTTGTATTATAAAAAGCCATTTAAAGTATGTGTGTATATACTCTGTGTGTGTGTGTGTGTGTGTGTGTGTGTGTGTATATATATATATATAAAGAAAAAACTGAATAAAACATTGCGTTTGTTTAACCCAATTTTAAAGCGGAGGGAACAGCCACTTGTTGTTTGGAACTTGGTTTAAGGAGACTAGGTTTCAGGCCACTGAGACTAGTGACGCCAAATCAGCCAATCAAAAGCCCGCTTTTAAAATGGGAGAAAATAATGAATAAAAAATAAAAATATTAACAAATTCCGACTTGTGTTTCTTATTTGCTCCACGCCTGCCAACTTGTTTTTATCATCAGAGCATGCGCATTAAACAATTTGACGTCACTGGAATGGCGAAGAAGGGCGATAGGAGCATTAATACGCTCGTTACGGTTTTCCATGTTTGTTGAGTAAAATGTCGCTGCGAGTAATAAATAAAACCCCCTTTCGCGAGCGAGCAAAAACATTTTAAAAGTCGACTTAAGTTTTCAACAGCGTTTGTCTTATATATTTTCCTATTCGCATAAGTTTTACCGAGCTGAAAAGTTAAAAGTCCTGACTGTTCGTGAGTTTTATATCTCCACGTTCCTATGATGATGTGATTGAGGGCGGGGATACACTCGCACTTATCACATTACAATATTGTACTTTACTCAATTTGATCGCTTTTCAAAATTACTTTTGAAACAGAGTTTGAGAAACAAGTTAAACCAGTAACACCGAATTCTGGTTCTTGAAAGCTATTCCACGTCAGGTTTAATAATTCAGGATGGTAATTTCATTGGTTTAATAAACAATACAAATATTTTTGTTGCAACAAAGAGCTAGAATGAAAAAGTATTTTTTTGTGAACAAAAACAGAGCTTACCCAGGAGTATAGAACTGTATCAAACAAACAATTTGACAGTGAAAGACTCACAGAAAACAGCTGTGTACCAAATGTAAAGAGAGTATCACAAAGCCTGTGACCAAGATCATTGTTATGAGCAGAGGTTAAAACAACATAACTGCAAAATTCAGGTAACTGAACCGAACCGAAGAAACATTTAAACACCTAGAGAATCAAAGACTAAACTTGTGTGCAGAGTACAAAGCCAATATCTGAAAATCTTAACCACACAGAAGTCCAGTCTCAACCATCTTAATTGACTGGTCAGTGAAGGGGACTGATAGAAGCTCAGGTAGTTTCCAGGACACCGAAGTAAATACTAAGTCTGCATCTCAATTGGTAATGAGATGAACAACTGAAATAGCAGTGGCAGATTTACAAGAAAATCACCTCAGGGGTGTGCTTAAAGTAATCACTGGGTGTTTCATATCAAACCAGAAATAGTTCTTACTCATGAACTTATTCAGCCCATAAACCACAAGCTGATATTTAGAACTTTAAGGGTTCCAAATATAAGTGATACATGCCAGAGCCCCTAATGTAAAACCCTCTTCAGATTGTTAAAATGATTTTATAGAACACAAACATCCCAGAAAAAGCCTAAAGGTACCATTCAACTTGAACAGCCCAAAATCCCTTCTGTCCACCAGTCTAGCACTTTCTTTGTGTGACCATAGAAATAAGGAATTGTTTAGCTGTCCTGGGTTAATGTCAATCATGATTAGTCCATTAAGCATGGATTACCTATTTGTGCAACCTGTTTAAAAAAAAAATTTAAGACAAATTCAAAAGTAAAACCAAACTAGGCTGTCTTCCATTAACAGTGCTTTTAATCACTACTCAATCTACAAAGGCATTGCAACATTAGGGATGAACGAGGAAGAGACAGTAACCACACAATGCAGTTAAGTTTGCCTATGGGAGGAATGTTTTTGCAAAAAGCAGTTACCACTTAAATGGATGAAGGGAGACAATGTATAGAAAAAAAACTTTATTAAAATTTATAAAAGCCATGCATAAGACAACATTTACAACAGCACATAGTGCCAAGACTATACAATTGAAAGATCTGTACAGAGACAGTATTTAAGAGGCCAGTGATTTTGCCAGATTCTGGAGTACTGCAGACTTTAGCTGGGGAATAGTGCTGATCTTCATTAGCTTCTGGCTTGCATACTTGTTCCGGACAGCCTTAAAAAAAAAAAAAAAAAAAAAAAGTTTAGTAGTGGTCAAGCCACAACCAAGAGATAAACCTTTCCAAAACTGTATACAAGATCTTTCTACCAATGACAAAACATTGTAGTATCAAACCACTTAAACTCCATTACCAGCATGAACAAAGGAATCCTTACCATGTGTTTTGAGAGTCCTTCATTGACCCTCACAACATTTTTAGCCATGTGCTGCATCACAGGAACCAGACAGCTTTCAGTGTAGTTCATGTGATGTTGCAGAGTAGGGCTCTAGGGGAGAGGTAAGAGAAAAGCCTTCAGAACAGTAAGTCAAAACCCCACTGACTCCTTTATACATGTTACAAAGACTAACTACACAGCAACCATTAATGCAACATGGTCAAAACAGACCAAAAGGTAAAGACAATTTGTTATGGCATTACCATGGGCAGTACATTTGTCTCCATGTAGCAGTAGGCAGAAATGCAGCAAATAGCTGCCAAGAGGATAGCAAGATAAATTTGTACAAGACTCCATACAGCAAGCTTTAATAAAAGGCAGGATAAGGAAAAAACTATAGCCTGGAGGGTACTTACCCATTCACCACAGTTGAGAATATTTAAGGTCAATGCAAGAGCAGCAGCAGCAATCTGGGATGGGGGATAGTGCACCATTTCATAATCCACCATGGTCAGCTCCATTAGATATTTAGCTAGGGTGTGCTGCTCTGCAGTTACCTATAGAAAAGTGTACAACTAAATTACACAAAATGATCATCCAGTTTTGTAAACAAAGTATTTCTAGCCAATTACCAAATCCATGAGCACAGCAGTGGCTTTCAATTAAACATCTGCAATGTATCAGAGCTTTTGATTAAATCTAGTAGTGTGAATTTAAGTTAGTCACTGGAACTGCTAGATTTAGGAGTGGAAATCCATTATGCAGTGCTGAAAGTAAGCACCAGTCTCCCCTTTGAAGCTAATTAGGATAGCTTGTTGCATGCAAAGTGCCAAAGATTTGATACAGCAGAGGGGGGGAAAAATCCGATGATCAGGTACAAACAATACACCACTCACTTCTCCAATTTTGGAAGCCCGTCTCAGAAACTGCAGGGGAATTGGACGCCCAAAGCCAAAGTGCAGCACCCTCAGGATCTTCATTTCCATAGCTCTGATCTGAGCCGTGGTATAAGTGTGGTCGGTAACAAACGCAAAGTCTGCAATCTCTGGAGGATACATCTCCTCATATTTGGAGGCCAGCAACATAGCAGTCACGCCAACAAGCTGCAACATCTTCTTGGGCACTGGATTAGCCTGAAATGGACAATGACAACATGTGAAGTGTATTGGGAGTAAAAATGACAAACTAAAGCTTGTTTCACCTCCCACTATAGCCATCATGATAAAAGATGGGACACTCAGGTAATCCGTGTACAGACTCCAGGAGAATATCCCATTTGGCCTAGCATGTTCTTTTTTATTGCACATCCAGTTTACTAGGCTACCTACTTACCTACCCCCCCCCCCCCCCCCCCCCCCCCCTCGATATTTAATTACCAAGCCACTAAATTACCCCTTCAATTGTTACCTGAAGGAAGCGATCAATTATCCCAACAGTCATATACATGGTCTCTTGAAGAAGCTTGAATTTCATCTGAACCTGCACTAGCCAGTCAATCAGTATAGCACGCATATTCCCAGTGACTTCCTGTCCCTGCAGGTACTTCGGCCTTACAGCCTGCTCCACCTGCAGTTTAGATAAAAGGAACTCAATTAAGCATTTTAACAGTCAAGCCAGACTAAACAGGTTAAGTTATTTGGACCTGAACATTTTGCAAGACGAGACTAATTCAATATACTGACCTCAACCTGTCTTAGGTAGTTGTAGATGTCCTTCACATATTCACTGCAGAGCATTGGGTTCTCAGTATCATCTGCATCAACATCCTTGATATTCAGTAGCACATCTGAAAAGGCCTGGCACAAGTCCTCCGCAGGTGCACAGCCTGATGTCTCCATTGGGGTTGGAGATGGAAGCAACTACAGGGTCCAGAGGAAAGACATTTTGTTCAGGATGCGACAAATTAAACAATTTTTATTATAGTTTGTAGATATTCAATTTGTTGGACATGTCTTCAAGTTTACATTCAGCAAATATAGGTATAAAATAAAGCAACTGAAGTTATAGTAGCCAGCGTTTCCAGTGCAGGGAGTGCAAAAAACCAAAACATTCTTGTTTAGTAAAATATTACAATCAATACCACTGTAGGATTAGCAAGAACTGAACATGATGTGCTACTTGGTAAATACAGCCTTGATCTTCTGGTTTCTCCATCTTACAGGCAATCATTAAATATTTTATCTGGATAAAAGGAGTCTAAATAACAGTGTAGCATTGTACAGGAACAGTCACCTCTTCAGTAACCTGCTTGGCTGCAGTTCTCTTAGGTACTTTTGCTTCAAAGGCATTTTCAGACTTGCTGGCTTGTCGCTGAATTACTTTAGTAGCGACAGGTTTGATTTCCTGCAACACAAATATATATAAAGCTTATCCTTCTGCTGGGGTGTAAGGCAAAGATGAAACTTGCACTTGAATTATTTGTTCAACAGTCGTACCTTTTTTTGAGGTGGTTTGAAGGCTGGCCCCTTATTGCCAATATCTCCAAGCGCAGCTCTGGGCCTCAATCCCGGTTTTGATGCGACGACGACTCCCTTACCTGGTACAGCCGTCCTGTTTTCGGCACTCAGCTGGGAATTCTAAGGATAAAAAAAGGACGATGCAGTACTGAAACCTCGCTGTACTTTACAAGTGTGTAATCACCCGTTAAAAAAATAAAAATAAAATAAGATTAACCTAGCTCACTAGCACAGCCAGACTGTATAACGTTAACGAAATCGTTCTTGGTGGAATAGCAAGCTTCAATTTAACTTAGCACAAGCTTACCGTAAACAAAGCCGCCAGTCAGAGGCGATGTGAGAATGCCTACCTACAGATACGAGGCCTGCTCGACACAATAGTTCACGATATTAAAGCCCAAGGGAGGCGTGGAGCTAAAATTTAGCCAATTTAAGAGGGCTTATTGATCAAATACTTTTTAAAAGTCAAACAAAAAGCAAACCGGGTTAAAGTAAGTAATTCGAACAGAATACAATTACAGAAAACAAAGTGTTATAAAACTTAGGGCAGTTACATTTTACAGCGTGATAAAATGACTACAAATAAATTAGTCTTACCAAGTTACAACATTATGGCTTACAGTACACAGACCATGCAATTAAAAAAAACAAATACAAACAAAGCATTCCCTCCATGGAACACAACTAAGCCACGATATCTTCCGTATTCAATTTTTTTGGAATAAAAACCAAAAGTTGAACAATAAAACTATACTTACTCTAGTCATACGAAGAGCCATTTTCGACGATTAAAACAGACTTAATCACGTACAACCAAAAAACATACACTCAAACTCTTGTTGTCCTGCAACACACTAAAGCAACCACATAGATTTGTGTTTAAATCATCCGCCGCTCGAATTTCATTCGCCTGCGTTTTAGCATCAGAGGTTTTTGATTGGATGAAAAGCCTTGCTTAGAATGCGTTTCCAAGGAGACCATTGATCATGTGATTTTCTGGCTTGGGGAGTCTTTCTATCCCAGAATACTGCTTGCACCGAATTCAAACTCGATTGGGGGAAGTTTAAAATGGACTGTTTGTCACAAAATTAAAAAAAAAAGCAGAGGAATTAGACGAGACGTTGGGTTACTGACGCTTTGCCAAAAGAAATAGGCTACATATGATGTGTATGTTTTATTTGACTGAAGTGGAAAATTGCATCCCCCAATACTCTAAAATTGTTAGACATGGATATTCTGCTGGTACGGTTGAAATAGACAGAGGGTGTGTTCACGGTGATCTTTGTTAGAAGATTCCTACAATTACGGCTTCTGGTAGACTCTCATTTTGTAGTTGCTTTGGTTACATGATGTTAAATGAAAGATCAAAATGATGTTCTAGTCGATGCAAAACTTTTGGCCATAGCTGTACAGTATGTTATTTTTTTCTTTTTAACCATTATATTCTATTTGAAATTACCTTTGGTCCTAAGCTTTCCTTTATCAGTTTTGTTTTTGTTTTGTAGCGTAGTTTGCAGGCCACATGCACTGTAACATTTCTTGTTGCAGTACTGCATACTGGTAAGATGACTTTTAGGAGGAAGAAAGCCTACGTGCCTGACATTAGCTTTTAGATACCCCTTACCCATTTGTTGCCCAGAGGGGTTTATGTTTCCTATCCTCAGATGCTGAAGAGGTTACTGTGAACACTTTTCTATCTGCCAGGTTCGATTGCTCCAGTTAATTTAAAATACTGCTGTTGGGAATTGGATTCTAATTCAAACAAGCCTGGGACTCAATTGGATTGATTTACCTTAGAGGGAATCAGAAGCATATGCCATAAACAGAGCAAATGTGGTATAATCATTTTTAGAATCGATTGCCACTTAGTCAGACAGTCATTTACATTTCATATTCAATGTCACAACCCAGGAAGCAAAATTGGATTTAAAAACGATACAAAAAAATAATTGCAGTTTTCCCACCCCAAATGCTGTTTTAATTATGTTGGTATCATTTACAAGAAAGACCAACTACCGATATTGTCAATGTGGGTTTGTAAGTGAAACACTTTCTTAAACTTCCCTAGTTCCCACATTTTTAACAATCACAGCCACAGTGTTGAAGGGTGTAATGGAGTGGACCTCTGCTACCTCAGTGCTGATAAATGTGTAAACTCACATGCTTTATGACATGTGCTACTTTTTGTACTAAAAAGTGCAGTCAAGGCATACAGCATTCAGACACAGAACATTGACTGTCAGCTTGAGTGTAACAGGCACAAGAGTTGTTGGCTGTCCTGCCAATATGGTCTCAGTCATTTAGTTCTTGTGACATTCTAGACATCTCTCTGGGCTTATCAAAACTCAAGACAATCACGGTTGGTCTACAGTAGGTATACAGAAATGACTGCTGATCAAGCTCCTCTATGATGAATTATTTGGTGTGAACATAGCAATTGAATGAAAATATGAGTTGGGCCACCATGATTCCAAGAGCTGTATTTTTTTTTAATAAATGGCAGTGAAAATTAATATTGTTTTTTACTATTATATTACACTATGTTCAGAAGTCATGTCCCTCCTTTTTTCAACCTATCAGGGATTCAGTTTTCCAGTTCATAGACTACACACCTTTCATGTACAAACACTGACATATAAGATGGACAATTTAACAATCACCCATGGGGTTAATAAGGCCTGTTTTTGCCCCAGAAAATATCCCCATGGCATGAAATTGTGCGTTTGAGGATATATTTCAGTCCCATTCCTAACGCAAAACTATATAAAATATTTACTCACTACAGGTTTACTCTTTCACAACACGTGTTGCAGTACAACCAAAAAAAGTGATGACAACGTTTTAACATAAGCAACTTTCCAGAACTGTAAAACATTCAGAATTCGACCTTGCATAAAAGCAGTTGTGAAAATATGTAGTTGCTGATCAACAGCATCACTCTGGTAAACTTTACTTCTACCATCTTTTGTTCAATTAACTAGCCACCAACTGCTGTTAGCCCTACATCCTGCACAGTCAATCTCACATTGTGCGGTTCAGCTCATTTAAACAACTTTGCCTTGGGCTAGTCTACTTTTGTGGCCATATCATGTTGGTATAATTATTACCACATGATTGTAAGTCCTCTGAAAGCTGCTGAATACCAGTAAATGTAGTTTACAATTTATTTGGGATTCCTTTTGCCTAAGCACCACAACCAGAGAAGCTGCACTTTATATCATAAACAAGGCAATTAACTGTTCACACAACTTTCAAATTCAAACAAAGGAATAGGTTACTAATGATAATTTTTAATGATTACATTGATTTACAATGCAAGCCATTTCAATCTAGATTTTGTAACTGTCAGATTGAATAATGACTCCCATCCCAAGTGTTCAGAGGAAAAATATTTCCAAATGTTTTTTCTTTTTTTAAATCCAAAAATACAGCGATATATTATTATCCTGTACATCAAATGTGCAACATTGTTAAAAAACAGGAATGAAGGATCTCAAAATCTCTATTTTTATCTTTCAAGCCCATCCACAGCTAAAGTCCTGCAGTCGCCGTGGATCTTTTGTGGCAGCAGTTCACATGATGTAAGTCCCATCCTTTAGGTATTTAATTGGCTCCATTTGCTTTGTCATGGCAAGAACATCTTGAAATCCTGTACCGAGGCCTGCCATGTGTTGAAAATATGCTTCCTTCTCTAACTGGACAGACAGGTTGTTTACTCCAGCATCTTTCAGCAGTGCTGTTACCTAAACAGCAAAAAAATAAATAAACAAAAAATGTTAAACTGTTCTTGGTTCACATAAAATAAACAAAACATTTTAAAAGTAAAACCAAAATGCATACAGCACACATTAAAACAGATATTCATTACAGCCACTTTAGGTCAAGCCCCAAAACTGCCTGATGACAAAAACTGATCTTAAACCAAGGATGAAAAAAAAAAAGTAAAAAAATAAATAAAATGCGGTGTCAACTTCATGTACTATTCATTTCGGGAATAAACAAAAACAATGTTTAACCTGAACTGCTATTTGGCATCCTTTGTTTTGTAGTTAATTCACTGGGGTAAACTAAGGCCTACATAACGTATTCTACTAACTTATATGCTTGTAAGTGTAGCCCATACCAAGTTTAATCACAGTTGGATTAAAGGGTCTTATGATATTGGTAAAAAGTGTGATACACACTATATACCCATTTCCATGTATAATCAGGATGCAATGCGATTGCTTGTGAAACACTAAATAGACGTCCTTGAATTTACTGAAGAGAGTATTTTACTTGAAATTGGTACAACAATCCCACCTGCTGGATTATTCTTTGCTCCACAACATCTGACATCAACTGCAAATGAATGGTCCCTGCTATGACGCTGGCAGAATGTCTCCAAAAATGAGGGTCTCGGTAAGATATAACACCTTCAATTTTGTTAACCTAAAAAAAGACCATAAAAAATAACAGGTAAACACACATTTAATGTCTATTGAGGTAAAAAATATATATTGTGTGTGTGTGTGTGTGTGTGTGATACATATATATATACACACTAGAGTAGAAATAACTTCTAACCTTTTCCAGTGCATTGTGGAGTTCTTTCTCGTGCTCTGGGGGGATTCTTAGGAGGAGCACCTCACACGCATCTTTCACCAGGGGGAGAACGCTCAGAAATATCAGCACAGCAATGAAAAGGGAGCAGATGGGATCAGCTATAAGCCATCCAAACTGACGAATAAGTATTGTGGATAAGATCACACCAACACTGCCCAGTGTGTCAGCCAGAACATGGAGAAATACTCCTATGAGCAAAGACAACAGGCTTCAAATGTGCACAGCTCACAAAATTAACATACATGGACATTTTAAAGTGCATGGTGTTTTGGCTACATGACATGCCTTATGCAGCCCTTATGCAGTGGTTTCCTTATTGCACTCATTGTGTTATATTACAGCAATAACAAAACTAAAGATGCACAATTACACTCACAGTTTTGCTATTAAATACATGATGTGCTAATTTGTTTTAGTTTTTTTTTTTTTTTTTTTTTTTTTTAAGATCAATAAAACACAAAATATTTCAGCCCATGAAGTTTTAGTATTGATCTCCTTTTTAGTGCAGATCAATAAAGTTACCATTACATTTTATTGATTATTACACATAATGCTGCAGATTTACACCTGTCCCCGATCATATAATTTTTTTTTTCCAGTCTTTTCATTACCTCTCATGTTGGCATTCATGCCTCCCCCTGATGAGCCATGGGAATGCCCATGACCATGACTGTGGCTATGCCCATGCCCTCCGTGGCCATGGCCATGGTCACCGTGGCCATGGTCATGTGATTGACAACCTCCCTTAGAAGGCCCGTGAGAGTGGGCATGACTAAAGGCACAGATACCAAACAGGTTCACAATCAATCCTCCAACAGATACGGGCTGTTAGGAAGGACAAACAGTTAACATATGTTATAGGACTAAAGCTTTCAAATACAATGCATAAAATTAC
Organism: Polyodon spathula; assembly: GCF_017654505.1. Classification (NCBI taxonomy): domain Eukaryota; kingdom Metazoa; phylum Chordata; class Actinopteri; order Acipenseriformes; family Polyodontidae; genus Polyodon; species Polyodon spathula. Next base: position 74,642,899 of record NC_054535.1, read on the forward strand.
AACAATTAGGAAGTTAAGTATGTTTTTGTTTGCACTTCCAGATATAAACATCTTTATATGTCTTATAGAAAAATACAATCATGTTGCAAAAGCAAGACTCTGAGCTTTTCTGACCCACATGTGTTTGATTTCCAACTACAAATAGCATAAAAAGAGGACATGTCATGAAAAACCATCATTTTATATTGTGAATATTAGCTTTTTTGTAAACAGTGTGTTTAAAATACACACAGAATGCTTAGTGATATAATTTAATTTTGGTGCAGTATGTCACAATGCATAAAATCTGCTCTAACTTTTAATGAAATAGCATGAGTGGTATAAAAGCTACTAGAAGTGATATTTTCTTTTAGATCCACTTACTGTTAGCATATCTGTATTTATATTGGGAGGGTCTATGACTCGTGTAATAGACTCAATGAATACAAAGAAAGCTATCACCATGAGGAAAAGGCCATTGATGAAACCTGAGAGAATTTCAACCCGGCCATACCTACAAGACACAAAGATATTGAAACAAATACAAAATGAGAGCCCTGATGTTACAAAATAGACCACACAGTAATATTCTGCATCCAGTGTATAAGAATTATGGACAAGCTGTTCTATATTTGCCCAGGTTCTGTTACTATCAATAAAATAAAAATATTATAACAAATAATCATAAATGGAAAGGTTACAAATAAAAAATTGTGTGACACATACATGACAAAAACAGACATATCCTCACATCCTGATACTCTCAATATTCTGTGATAAAAAAAAAAAAAATGTCCTGGTCATCACAATTGGATTAATGGTTCTCTAGATATATGAAATTGTCAAGAATGTCAAGAATGTGGAAAAACAAATCAATCGGCACTACCACCAAGCTGCGCTTGATAAAAGCCTTGGTCTTGCCGGTAGCGAAATATGGTTGTTAGGCTTGGACAATGAAAAAAGAAGAAGAGAGAAGCATTCAGGCCTTCGAAAACAAATGCATCAGAAAGATGATGAAAATTTCATGGACGAAGTTGATGACCAATGAGCAAGTTTACAAGCTGGCTAGTACACAAAGTGAGCTGTTCAGCCACGTTAAATCTCGCAAGTTGAGATACTTCGGGCATACGATAAGACAACCACACGACACAACTGAAGGCAGTGTGATGACAGGTCTTGTAGAAGGGATCAGAGGGCGCGGAAGACCAAGAATATGCTGGTTTGACAAAATCAGGACGTGGACTGGATTGTCGGGAGCTAATCTGCTACATGCCACGCGAGACAGAGGGCGTTGGACAGCTCTGACCCTTTCATGCAGTCAACCGTCACGAAGCGACGACGGCGAAATGACATGACATGACAGATATATGAAAAGCCCGAAAGTGTAGCTTACTTTATGTATGGATGCCTAAACTATATAGTCAACACCAGGGATATGTATTGCCAGTGGCAGAATATAGCTTTAGTGGAGGCCACAACAGTAAGGGCAACAGTTTCTTCTTGCCGTAAAGCCCAAATATGAACTTTAATTGGTTCTTACCCAAAGGAATAGATGCGGGTTGCTTTCCATCTGGTCATCAAGGCAGCAAAAAGTCCAAGAACTAAGGCAGAGCAATCAAACAGCATGTGGAATCCATCTGAGATCAAGCCCAGGCTGTTTGTCCAAACTCCATAAAACAGCTCCACAAATGTGAAGGCCTGTATGTTCATAGAGAGAAAAGTTCAGTGGAATTTAGGCATATGTAATACAAAAACGCTAAGGGCTTCACTAAAACTAAACCATTTATTCATCCTTTTCTTGCATTAGGTAATTTCTTTAATTCACTTAAAGATGTTCTATCCTGTGCTGTTTTTACATAATATTATAAATATTACTTAATCATTTAAATATAATGATATTCATTTGCAAATTTAAAAAAAGTGTCACACTACAATACGGTATTTTAAAAGACAAATAAACTCATCAGCTCTTGTATAGGCTACTAGCCTGTACAGCTGGTGGACGCAGGTATAGAGAAACTGACCCAATTCCCCTTGGCATTCTCTCAAAAAAGCAATAATGAATAAGGAGAAATGCATTCTCATTCTGACTACAAAAATGAAAAAAAGAAGATACACAAATGTGCTGAAATAGTTTTGTGAATACTGTTTTGTGCACTAACTGCCCTCCATACACACACCCACATCCACCACCCCCACTTACCAAGTTTAGACACAGGAAGTAGAAGATCTGCCTTGAGTCATACTCTTCTAAGATCTGTTTCAGAGAATCCTTAATGAACCTGGGCAATGACTGGGATGTGTGCTGCAAGGCATCTCCCATGAAATTATACAGCGGCGTACCTTCAGGTGAATATCCAACCAGAGTACCTTTCTGTCCTTTCTTAGAGGGTGAAGATAAGATATTGGCAGCTGCAAAATTAAGAAAAATATAAGGTCTACAACTTGAAAACATTTTAAACTTAAAATAAAAAACGCTTCCCTAATGAACCAACATGCTCTACAGACAGTGACATGCTGAGGTCAAATGACTAAGGAAGTGAAATAGTAAGAGTTTCCTAAAAGCAAGGCAATCAAACAGAGATCTTTCCACTTAGTAGAAGATACCATGTTTTAAAATTAAAATACATGTCTGCAACAGCAGACCTTTGCAACCTATATAGCAAATGGCATGCAATAGGTGAGGTTTATTAAATTCCTAGCTACAACCACTTTACACTACGTGTCAAGGTAAGACACCCAAAAACTTTAAATACGGGAAAGTTGCATACAACATGGCAGAACATGACTCTGGTCACACAATCGTGGAAAAGGAAGGCGATAAACTCTATATGCATAAGGTCCATGGTAAGTAACCAAGACACAAACATAGAGGATTCTGTCTTACTTACATAGAATGAAGAAAACTGCACTGACCACCACACCCCCTGAGAGCACATGCTCAGTGCTCTGCTGCTGGGCAGGTTTGCTCATGGTACGGAGCTGGTCGGTCAAGGGGTGAGTCCAGAAGTTGGCGAGGAGCAGGCTGCTGAGGAATAGGAACAGGGAACCATATCGTGCACACTTAGCACTTTCCATCTTAGTGGTACAGATTGACTCCACATAGAAATCCAGAACCATAACGGAGAAGACAATCATCCCGAAAGGCATGATAAGGGAAGACCAAGATTCCACCTTGCTCTAGAGGTTAAAAAAAAAAATAAATTAAATGTACTTCTGAATATTTGTTTGGTTTCTAAATATGTATATGTATTATCAATAAATTATTTATATCTACATAAAAAAAGACCATCTACAATCAAAATATACGCTTATACAAAGTATTTTAATTATTTGTACAGTGACTAACCAAAGCCTTAATAATAATAATAATAATAATAATAATAATAATAATAATAATAATAATAATAAATAATTCCTTTTACTGGTATTCTAGCATCTGAATGTTGTGCAGGAGAACAAAAAATCCTGGACCACTGTGTATATACTACTACACTATTCATGTCTATCACATTCCAAATTTCAGTTCCTACTGCATATGCATTAGTCTACCGAAAAGAGTCTTCCATTTCAACATGTTTCGTGATGTTAAAAGTTAACAACACAGTATATAACCCCTGCAAATAACAGAATGTAACAGAAAAGAAAAATAGTCTTCTGAACAGCATGAGAAAAAAACTGGAAAAAAATCAACTCTCTGTACATATCTTAACTTGCAAAATGAAGTTATACATTTTTCTGTGAAATATCTACAGTAAATGACAAGGGTACTTGACAAGACTATTGATCATTGGTTACCGAACCTTTAAGGCACATACAGTAAGGATCCAGGAACAGCATGTAATATGTTATTAGAAGAAAACATTTAACATAGTGCATTCACCTGCTTACAAACCTAATGAACTTCTCCTTTGAACAAAGGTTTATTTATGGAATCTTCTACAAATGGTGTACAGAAATGAGTTGTAAAGGCCGACCTGACTTACCTCTGTGGTGGCAGACAAAACTATAACCCAGGGAAGCAGCACAGCAGCCGAGGCGAGGTTAGAAAGGGCATAGAGGCGTTTAGATCCACCAATTTCAAGAGACAGCTTTCGGGAGGCTGTGTGGAAACCAACCTTGAAGCAGAGGGTGATTACCAGCAACACAACTCCACCCTGGGAAACAGAGAGACCAAACAGGTAAACCAACATGCTAGCTGCACTAAAAAATATAACTGAAGAATACTGTGGGATACAGTGGACTAGCACACTATCCTTTCACTATGTTTCTACATTCCAAGCTGTTATGGACTAGACTCTCACAAACCTTGTGATCTGCTAGCCCGAGGAATGAGATTGCTTTGTACAGGGCATGGGTAAGAGCACTGTCATGATGTCCCTCAGCTACACAGACAGATAGGTTAAGGAAACTGCAAGTATGCAAAAGTGTGTAAAATTAATAATTATCAGTGTCATGAAAAAGTGATCGTATACACATGTAAAAATGTACAACTTACTTACAAACTGGCAGACATAGCTTCCTATACATATCCCCAGATATCCCCCTCAAAGTATGAACAGGCAAACAGACTGAGCTTCCTATACATATCCCCAGATATCCCCCTCTTAAAGTATGTCACTAACAAACGCTCCCTCCCTGTCATGGTTCTAAATTCAAAATTACTCTTGTATCAGGACCATGACAAAGTAAATCAGTACAGAGCTTGCATGCTAAGTTCAAACCCCTTGCAGGTGCACACTGTAGAAAAGGATACGGTGATCAGCCATCTTTGCCATGAGGTCATCATTATCAAAGAGCAGCAAGCAAATTACAGCAATAATAAACAATGCAGCTCCTCTTGTCTGAAAATAAATTAATAGGTCATCAACATATCCAACAAAACAGAACTTCGACTCACCAGATTAGAACACATTATGGCCCTGTGGCAGAGCAAAGCTAAAAGCAAAGCTCTGCCGTTTAGAAATTGGCAGGGATGGGGTTAATTTCCCCTACCTGCCTGAGTTTATTATATTCAGGTGGCTGGGGTTGATTAGTTGATTAAATGATTAACTTAATTAACGATCAATCAGCGCCCAGCCACCTGACATAAAAGGAGGCCTCTACTTCTCACGTGGGAGGAGGGAGCTGAGAAAGCAGATTGGTGGTTTTTAGTTTGTTTGTATTTTTGAAATTCTGAATCCAGTGAAGGCATCGCCCAGCCTGGAAACCTTATTTTTGTAAGTTTGCTTTTTTGTATTGCTTTATTTGTGTTTGAATCTTTTTGTTTTGCCCTTTTATTTTGTGTTATTTATAATAAAATCATTATTTTTTTTAAATGCAGTCTGTCTCTGGGCCTCTATCCACTCACTAGCCTGTCACAGGCCCATTTAGAGGGGAGAAGTGACTCCTATAGACATTTGAGTACATTTGGCTATAATCCGATAAATGTTTGATTTTATATGAATATTTACTTGATCCTACATACACTCATTCACTTTCTTAACTTACGTAGTCCAACAGCATTAAACATCATCACTTAATGCAGTACTAGCAAAATACACTGAAAAAAATATAAATGCAACATGTAAAGTGTTGGTCCCATGTTTCATGAGCTGAAATAAAAGATCCCAGAAATATTCCATATGCACAAAAAGCTTATTTCTCTCAAATTTTGTGCACAAATTTGTTTACATCCCTGTTAGTGAGCATTTCTCCTTTGCCAAGATAATCCATCCACCTGACAGGTGTGGTATATCCAGAAGGTGATTAAACAGCATGATCATTACACATGTGCATCTTGTGCTAGGAACAATAAAAGGCCAGTTTTGTCATACAACACAATGCCACAGATGTCTCAAGTTTTGAGGGAGCATGCAATTGGCATGCTGACTGCAGGCATGTCCACCAGAGCTGTTGCCAGAGAATTGAATGTTCATTTCTCTACCATAAGCCGCCTCCAACGTCGTTATAGAGAAGTTGGCAGTACGTTCCAACTGGCCTTTCAACCGCAGACCACGTGTAACCACGTCAGGCCAGGACCTCCACGTCCGACTTCTTTACCTGCGGGATCGTCTGAGACCAGCAACTCGGATAGCTGATGAAACTGTAGGTTTACACAATCAAAGAATTTCTGCACAAACTGTCAGAAACCATCTCAGGGAAGCTCATCTGCGTGCTCATCGTCCTCACCAGGGTCTTGACCTGACTGCAGTTCGGCGTCGCAACTGACATCAGTGGGCAAATGCTCACCTTTGATGGCCACTGGCACGCTGGAGAAGTGTGCTCTTCACAGATAAATCCCGGTTTCAACTGTACCGGGCAGATGGCAGACAGCATGTACGGTGTCGTGTGGGTGAGCAGTTTGCTGATGTCAGCGCTGTGAACAGAGTGCCCCATGCTGGCGGTAGGGTTATGGTATGGGCAGGCATAAGCTACGAACAACGAACACAACTGCATTTTATCTAAGTCTAAGTCTAATTTCCTTATATGAACTGTAACTCAGTAAAATCTTTGAAATTGTTGCATGTTGCGTTTATATTTTGTTCTGTGTATATGCTTCATAATCAAAGCAGAAGGATTTGGGCATATTTACATATTCCGAACCAGTATAAAGGTACACATTACAAACCTGTTACTAACAAAGGCTTCAAACAGAATAAAGCACTCATTCTTTTACTACTGGCAGATTACCTAACTTTGAAGCCTGGTTCAACACATGTTAATTTGAAATACCTTTGATGGTCCTCCTCCAGAGCTGGTGAAGAGCACACTGAGCAATGAGATGATAACAATGTCACTGTGTTCAAACAGCAGCAGCGTTCTGCAAAGCAAGCCAAGCACAAACCAGAGATTCAACCAGGAGAGATTGTTTTCCTCTATTGTCTCAATGCAGTTGCAGCTTGAAGCTATCTCCTCCAGGATGTACTGTTCCTATCTGTTTACTTTCAATAAACAGCTTTATTTATATACTCTTTTTATATTTTATATACTGATAAAAACACAATACTTTTAAGCTTATCATGCTGAAACTATGTGGGGCTAGTAGCTTTTACACTATTATGCTAGGCAACCCAGCATAATAGTGTACAATTTAGAAAACATTAATATACACTTTATATTATTTGAACCATTGGGCTTCTGTAAGAAAGATGTTGTGTTTGTGATTTTGTTTTTGTATATTTTGAATAATAATAATACAAACTTTATACCCTGGTTTGTGACCAAAAGTAAAACTCAGAAACATATATACATTTACAAGATCTTTTTTTTTTTTTTTTTTTTTTTACCTTAATGGTCCACATAGAGTAAGGCCAAAAAAGCCCAGGAGTGAAATAACACAGCTAACAACTGCATGCTTTAAGATTTTGATCCACTGAAAAAGAAGAAAAAACAAAACTAGTTGCCAACTAGAAATGTGAATAGTGGACTGTACAAACTAAAATGCTGTCCTTGTAGTCATGCTACTTGACTGGAAAAAATAAAGAAATGTTTAGGTACGCTTTATATCACTGTACTGTATCAAAAGCAGTTTTAAATGTATGACATGACACGATGTAATTAAATCTTCATGAGCTATGCCCAAGATTCAGTCTCCAGGTAACTGCGTAATTAAATACAGCAGTTCACCATGACTTAACAGTCACATTGTGTGTGACAAATGGCCTGCAAAGGATCACCACATTTAACTGTAATCATTTATTGGCTTTTTAGAAAAATATATACTTTGGAATTCATCAAAACATTGATGAGATTTGGCAGGTTACAGCAGACACAGTTATTATTTTTTTTATTATGGCCAAACGATGGGGCAATTTGAAGCGGAATTGTACCTGCCGTTTTGTGACAGCTTTTCCAGAGGAGAATGGTCTTTGAAACAAAACCAAAAATAATGCACATCTGAAAAAAATAAATCATAATAACAAAGTAATATTAATGTACACATTGCAACAGATTTAGATGAAACTTAAAAAGAGAAAACAAATTTTACTCCCAGATATTCTCCAATAATTAAACTTTTTTTTTTATTGTGTGTAAACAGTGTTTTTTTTGTCTGCTGCCATTTTGGACCCAGTTTAAAACAAACAAACAAAAAAACTAGATGCTAACAACATCAATAAATATGATTCAGGCTCATATGTGACGGAAATACAGTCACAATAAAGACATTTAGGCACTTGACAGCTACATTTCAAAGTAACATGGTCTGCTGCAGTCCTAGAAGTCTATTTTCTCAGGAAAACTAAATAAATACTTTTCAGGGTAGCAGGACACATAAGCATTATTTTTATATCTGAGTAAAACGTAAATGAAACATCACTTACCCCAATTTAAGGATGAAAACAAACTGGACAAGGTGAACAACTTTAAGAATATCATAGGACTCAAATATTCCTAGTGATTTTAACAACTTGGTGATGCACAGCAATATGATGTATCTGGTTATCCTTGAAGACAAAAGAAAATGCAAGTTTATGAATGCATATGTAATGTTTATATTGTACTAACTAGATAAAGCTCAATTGCACTAGTTGGACCTGGATTTAACAACATTCACCCATGTACATGAGTTGTGATAATCTTGACCCAGCATGCCGTTCTGGGCTGCAGTCAGGCTTGGTAAACAAATAATTCGTTAAAAATTAAGGGATAACAGATCACTGATGGGGTCACATGGTAGGGTGCACATCTACAGTAACAATAGTAGTTTAGTTTAAACGGGTTTATTAAACGCTACAGTTGAGATATAAACAGTCATTACTACAATACCAACCGTAAAGTGCACAAGGCATACACTATTGTACGGGTTTGACAAAAATACCGGTGGTACTGTAACTTACCTTGCATTTGGCACACCCACCGGTCCAAGCTGTCCACTTGAAATGACATTACTGCTGTATTTATCATCCATGACTATTTTTCTATTATTATTGTTATTAAAAATCCTAACTACAAAATTCTAAACACCTGCCATTTCATATTGTGTAGGTACAGTAGCCTACCGTACACTATTACCTAGAGATGCTCCCACAGTAAAGTCTCTTCTTGCGACCATAAAATAGATATTAAAAGACGTTTGAATCACTGCTTTCGTGTTTACAAATGAAAAACACAATGTAAACATAAAGCTTTTCGGCTATCAACGAACATGGAGGCCTCCAGCCAGGAGTTAGAGTGAATAACCAAACCGCTTCCTAGTGATATGTGCCCCAGACCAAAAACGGAGATCTCACGCTGGCAATCGGAGGCACGTCACAGTTTTATTTATTTTTTTAATTTTTTTGCAAAATACTAAAATATGAACAAAGTCCTGGCTACATGATAGCCATTCAATAAGTATGTTTACTCTAAATATGTACCAGAAAGAAAGAAAATCGTTCGGTTTCGCTGTAAAGTCTTCTTTTGCGGACCCAGTCTGAGAACTCCGTCCCTCGGTTTCTCAGGTTCACAGACAGCATCAACCAAGATTCAGATTTAGAATAGGTCCCACAGCTCCCTCTGCCGTTGATGTTGTAATGCACTAAAGAGCTACCAGAAAACAGCACAGGGATCAGGAATCCCTTTTCTTTTTTAAAGACTGCTTAAACTAATCTTGATTAAGTGCTGCCCACTTACAGGACTTACATATATTAAATAACAACATATTTTTCCCTCTACAAAATAAAACATTTATCTGTAAATATTTTGTATTTATATATACCGGTACTTCTACATTAACACCCCACTATAATGTTTAATATTAATAGTCCTCTATAATGTTCAGATACTGAACGGTTTATTGGGAAGGCTATGGCTGTGAAACAGTTTTGTTTGTTCTTAACTGATCTCTATAATCCTTTAGATACACACTGCAGAGGTTTGTATCACTGTAGCAGTGATTAAATAAAGATACATTATCAAAAAGCATGGTGGGGCACAGCAGCATATTGGCTGTAAACAGAACTTCACAAAGTTATTGGAAAAGTCTAAGCAAAAAGGAGTCTTCACTAAGTATGCCAGAGAATTGCTCATTTAATAGAGATGATTTCAGCAAGCATGCTGACAGTTGCTTAATAACCCTCCTGATAGATGACTTAATTCAGGACATTTCTATCTGCAAGGTGTCCTCGTTTATTATAAAGGATTATGATGCAACAGGCCCACTCTGAGTCGTCCTGACCAGCAGCTTTGAGTTAGATTCAATAGAGCTATCATTAACAAAGATACATTAAGAAACATAATGCACTCATTTTTCATGCATCCAGTTTATTAAAATCTGTTAAAGTGTGAAATACGTGGAACTGGTAACAACATTTTAATCTTTCACCAAGGTAACAATGAAAAGCTGATCAGCTCCGTTCTTTAATTATGAAATCAGGATGATGGAGGATTGTAATAAAGCAACAGTCATCGTCATGGCTTCTAATCTTCCTGATAACACTCTGCTGCTGTGGTTTCATTAGGAGAGAAATGGAAATTGCAATTTTAATTATAATACGCTCTGGTCTTGGACATGGCTTCTTTATAGTCAAAGGCTTTGTATGGAGAGGCACTTCACTCATAGGAATGGCTACTATAACATTAACATTATCTAGAATTGTTTAACACATTCTAAAACAGTTTTATGTAAACTGTAAGTTAACACATTGTATCTAGGGTGTCTACTGTTATTACAAGATACACCATCTTGTACAGTTTGGGTGATTCCATTTATTAATCTTTTTATTTTTAATTCTTTTTTTTTTTGTTTTCAGATTCTTAACAGTGATTGGTTGACTAATTATTCCTCTGGTTAACCATGATAAAACATATTAATAATATGTGTTATAATCAAGATACAAGCATAGCAAACTGCACAATTACAGTACCATTTACAATTGTAATGTTATATAATGAATGTGGGGAGTTCAAAAGGTTTAGGTTTACAACTGTAGTTATCTGCGCTATCAAATGTAATCTGCAGTCAGGTTCTAGGTTCTGATATTCCAATACTAAATTATTCTAATTTTCCTCTAGATCTGTCTTTACCTGTCTTTGAACTGCTATGAATCCGCCAGGAAGATTTAGCGCGGAACATTCTTCATTCCTTTCAAACCCTTTGACAAAGTTCAGGGCAGAATGTTCCAGACAAAACTCATAGACAAGACAGAACCACTGAACATAATTGCAAACAGATAGAAATAGATACAAACATGCTGAATCTGAATGTAAATCTGACCTTTAACTTAACAACTAAACAAAACATAATTTAGAGAAATTACATTATGGGAACGATAATACTACCTGGTTAACAGTGTATGCAAATCTTCAATAAAGCCAGACTAGCCTATGATATACCTAGCTTCCCTGTGCCTTACTATACACAGCAGTAAACTTTTACAGCAACGCACATTCCATTCTTGTTCCATTGAGCAGGTTCATAATTGTTGTGGAATTAATGCCAAAGGTCATATTATTTAGTACAACCCCCAAAAAGTAAAGATAGCTCAACATAAGTAATTGCTCCTAATGTAGTTGTGACAGATATTTAGTTGTTTCTTTTTCTGCTTGACTGATCAGTTACTTCAGGAAAGTACATTAGCACCACTACTTGTCAAGGTAGAAGCTGACTTGCATTGCCGCGGCGAAACATGAATATTCTCTTGAGGCACAGCTGAAATATTAAATAACCTGCATATTCAAATATTTATATTTTCTTAGGTTTTCAGCCAACAATGATGAATGTTATTCTTGTTTTTTATTTTTTTCGGCGGAATCAAATAAAGGCAAGAAGACAAACAGGGTTATTGTACCATTATATTAAGTTACCATTGCATTAAATTGATTTGATCAATTCATACCCTTACTGGTAGAAGTTAGTTACATTTTTTAAGAGCATTTCACAGCACTGGAGAATCCCCTTGGATTTCATCAGCCATCTAGTTCTTTGGGGGGTAAGCACATGTAGGGGATCCAGGGTGATTCCCAGTGCTGCACAATGTTCTAATTACACCCAGCTGGGGGGTATCCTAGTTTATAATTCTACCTCATTCTATAGTCTCTGTTCTGGCAATCTATACATTAATGAACTGGTTCAAATGTACAAGACGTACTACAGTTAGAACAAACTTGGTTACCCTTAACAGTTGCATACACAAAGTCATTGATGTGGAGGAGTTACTACAGTGCACTTAATGTTGATGATCTGTTTTGAGTTAAGGCTATTTTCATCCTGAACTTGTGACATACTAACTGTTTCTGAACTCTTGCTTTTTTGTCTATGAGAACTGCATATTCCAAATTGAACTATAAAATATAAGCAAATTGAAAGATCTTCAACAGAAGAAAATAGGGGACCAATCAGAATATAGTGAATACAAGTCCCCACTGCCATCTTTGCTTTGTGCCTTTCCTATTTTCTATGAAGACATATTTCCAATTCAACTGCAATCATTAAAAGCGTATCTCTTTCACTCAGATATATATCTGCTGCTGTCTGAAACTGCATGGCTCAACCCCTGGCATTGTTGTTTCTATTTCTATTTTTCATTTCACATGAAAGAGGATTTAGAATTCAATGTTGTTCGAAGCCCACATTTCCAAGAGTGAGACGGGGGGCATGGTTTACTTACAGGTTCACTGTTTCCATTAAGACAACTGTCCGGGTGTGTACTCCCAGGATCTGTCTAGGAGTGTGTTTAAAAAGAAGCAAGCAAGAAGCACATCATAGTTTGTTGCCCACCAGCACTAGTCAGCTCATACCCCTCTCTTACGTATAAAACATATTGCACTGAGGGTTCACCCCAGAGGAGTAATGAATCTACATGGTGGGAGGACAGGTACAATACTGTGTCAATGACAAAAGCAGAGTTCTCCTTTTTTTTTTTTTGCCGAGGAACATCTGTTACAATTACTGCTCTGAAAAAAGACGGGAAGAAATGTTAGCTATTTTTGTATATTTTAATGAATGATTTCAGAATTCCTTTGTTTCAAAAGAATAGGTGTCATGGGATCATTTGCACAGACAGCTGAAGAAACATTATTTTTTAAACTTATTGTTTGATAGAAGAGTCTCAAATATACCATTCACATACTGTACATAGAGGTGTTTGATTTATTGCTGCTTAATCTTTTTGTTTGTTATAGTTTACTATAAAGTCACTTGTAAAAGGAATTTTGCAATGTACATTACTTTTGGTTTGGGTGACTTAAGATGTTTATACCTCCACCTGGTGGCTGCATTAGTACACTACAATGTGTATGCATGGACACAATGGGGCAGATTTGTCAAGGTCTGTATATACAGTATATCAGAGATTGTAAGGTGGCTGTTAACTAGCATTTAACACACTGTTGCTACTAACTGACAAGTAATGCTTTTCAACATGGATACCACTTGTTAATATATATATATATATATATATATAAATATAAATAATTAATATTTAATTGAACAACACCATTTTAAACATCATGGCACGTGCTAATACACACTGAACCAGTAGAGAGACAACAAGGAAAATCCAAATATCAAACAAACAAACGGTTCTATTTCAAACTTTCATGGCAGCCACAAATACAATCTCCCCCAGACACAGACAGCAGCACCTATACTTTTGGCTGGTAGTTGAGAGGTTAACCCATTACAGCTCACTGTATCAAATGAATTACTGTAAAATACAAATCTCAGACTGTATCGTGCTCCAGTAGCAAATCATTCGCACTACACAGATTAAAGGTGGGTATCACTGCACATGACTGATAATCAGCACTTCTAAACACTTTTCTTTGGAGAGTTTGACTGTTTTGCACCAGCCTCTCTTTTAAAAGGATGGTTTCCCAGAGTGGCCATTAATGAACTTGCTAACCTTATTTGTTCAGCAGACACACCATCCAATACCCTCCAGTCCAATAGCGATTTATCCAGTGTGTTTGTAACTAAAATGCTGTCTGCCCAATTATCAGGCAATCCATTTCACCCAGTCCAACAGGACTCTGGCTTCACTTTGAGCAACACAGCTGTAACAGATCAAGTTGTATCTTGACACATTTTAAAATGTAGTCTCTTGCTGAAAGGCAATACATCATTGTGAAAATATTATCTGCATTCATCCACCAATCAGGACGCTCCAATAGAACTAGCTTTAAAAAAAAAAAAAAAAAAACACAGAACAAGATTGAAAAGGAGACTTCATATTTTTTCTTTTTTTAATTAAAGATCCCGCTTGCCAGTTTCTAATCACCTGAACCTCTGGCTCTTAGCTCCCTAAAGCCCCCTGATAAGATATATATTGCTTACAGAAAACTTGCCATTCATATGTTTCAATACTGTATTATCTTTGTAAAGTGTTTTGAGGCAGGCTACTTACACATTATTATCAACAGCAGTGAGCATTCCTGATAGATAAGACAAAGGAGCTGAATTTAATTGAATTATGGAGATTTTCATGGATCATTCTGGATTGTGTTTGTCTATTTGAAACTGGAAAGCAGAGAGTTTCTTAAGCCGTGTCCCCACTGGGTTCATCTGAATGGTTTGTTCCAAATTAAAGACCATTCAGTTTGTTTGGAGATCGTGTGAATAATAAAGTTTGTTTAGCAAACTAACCGAACAGTGACAGTCTTGGTTCATTTGGCAAGCTTGCTTAATTGCAAGAATGTAATGTGAACAACAATGCAACTCAGTTTGTTTTCTCACTTGAAACAAACCAAAAAAAATAAATAAATACAGTTAAGTAGGTTAGTCAGCTGAGCGTGTGAAAAAGCAAAGTGCGTGCAGATGTAAAACAGACCATAGCTATATACAGTACACTGCAGGTACTCTGGAATTGGTAATACGAAGCTACTATGCTTACAGCCAGAAAATGCTAGATGTCCTCGTTTCACAAGCACTGATTGGTGAATACTGCAATCCCATTTTTTTGGATTACATGGAATTTGCAGTTGCCACCTTCACCCCCAGCTATATCCTTGGCCAGCAGATTTCAACAGCACTCCAGTTCACTCGACATAATAATATTTATCAACATTTCTGCAATAGTCTAGGGTACCAAAAAGGAATTGATTCAACATTTTCATAATATTAATCATTCATTTGAAAAAAAAAAAAAAAAAAAAAATAATATATATATATATATATATATATATATATATATATATATATATATATATTATATATATATATATATATATATATATTAATATATATTATTTAATTTAATAATTTAATAATTTTTTAAATTTTAAATTATTTGAAAAAACAAGTTATTATTTGAAATGTTGAAAAAAATACACTTTGGCACCCTGCATGCAAGAACATGCATGATGAAGTGAGATTAATTACAAAGTGAACACAACTCAATCCTGAACACTGACCTGAACCCTTAAAAATAACTTTTCTTAACTCTATACATCTGTCTCCAGATAAGCTGTTTATAGCCATGCATACACCCTAAATCTCTCAGGGCTTCTACAGTGGAGAAATAGCTTAACCTGATTGGCTGAGGCGGTGTTCTGGTTCAATTCAGTTTTTTATCTTTTGCACAGTGCTTCCATTACATATCATGTGTCTAAGAAAGGATGTGCACAGAGCTAAACGCCTCAGCATTGTTCATTATATTGGGGTAATGGGATCATTTGATTCTCATGCTCTTGAAATTAAATTAGGACTCTTAACTGCCCCAGTGAACTCTAGAGAAGCTGTTTTGTTTAAAAAAAGTTTGAGGAAAACATAAATTCACATAATAAACAGGGAAAATGTGTTAATTGCATGTATTTATATTATTCTTAAATTCATTTTCCCAGCAGAAATGTAATTAAATTGGACCCTAAGTGGGTTTATATCCATCCTAGATAGGCCACGGCTGAGTGTTTTTAAAGACCGTTTTACAGCACTAGGATGAGCCCCCTTGGATTGTATCGACCACCGCTCTACCACTGCTTAATATCGGTATATCAACCAACTATGTTCCATAGACAAAATGTTTTGGCTAATGTCTTCTTCAGTGACAAGCTGAAAGGTTTGCTTAGAATGGACCTCAGCCCTACTGACATACAGTTTTGTATTGACTGGAGCCTAACACATGCTTGACATTACAGCTATGGCCAAAAGTTTTGAATCACCTAGAATTTTAAGAATGAGACAGAATTTAAAACAAACAAACAAACAAAAAAACTATGGACAATTCTATTTAACATTATGTAATCAAAGCGATTACAAAATGATATCACAAAAGTAGGACAGTATTCCATGTTACATTTTTCAAATGTTATCAGTTTTTAAAAGTATATAAAAAACTACAAAGTAGTATGTAATTCAATATGTTAACGCAACATTATTCAGCAGGTTTCATTTGACTTTTTGAAGCAAAATGAGTTCTTTCCGCAGGGTGATGCAACACTTTTGGCCACAGCTGTAGCTGACACACTGCATGTGCTCATTTTCATCCCTTTCACCAATAACATGCTTTCATGCTCTGTAAAAACTGTAGCATCATTTCCTGCCGTGTAATTATTATTATTATTATTACTATTATTATTTGTTAGATGCCTTTATTCAAGGAGACTTACAGAGACTAGGGTGTGTGAGCTATGCATCAGCTGCAGAGTCACTTACAACAATGACTCACCTGAAAGATGGAGCACAAAGAGGTTAAGTGGCTTGCTCAGGGTTACACAATGAGTCAGTGATTAAGCTGGGGTTTGAATTGGGGCCCTCCTGGTTATAAGCCTTTTACTTTAACCAAGAGACCACACAACCACCGTACTGAGATATATTGAAGCACACTGTGTAAGTGCTTACCTGCAGCTGTAATACACAATAAATAGCACCAGATGTGAAAAATGCAGCAAGGTAGGTTCTGATGATCAATATTTGAATTTAACTGATTAATTAATTGATTGATTACAGATTTGAAAATGTCCACTAGAGGGCAGCACACCACAATGTCGATGAGAGATGCACACTGATAGATCAGCAGAGGCACACGTAAGATCTTCAGACACAGAGACCACAGCGAAGCGGTAAAAAAAAACTCAGATTGACAGGTACTTTCCTTATAAACAAGATGCTGGATATATATATATATATATATATATATATATATATATATATATATATATATATATATATATATATTGATTATTTTTATCATGCAATTAAGGCATGTTCTTAATGTGGCTAAATGTATCAACTGCTGGTACTCAGCCAGTGTGGGGGGTTCCATGAAAATGTAACACTTGATACATTTGATAAATCATTAACCTCAGACTACTGGCAGGCTCTAGACCTTTTGATGACTAGATTTCTGCGTATTAGGATTGACCCATCATCAGAAAAAATTTGGACTTGTCATTAGTCATATATCACAGACTTTTTCATAGAACAGCCTAGGGGGGAATAACAAAATAAATTATGAGGAATTAAGACAAAGTTGATGATATTAAAAATAGATTGAAATGTAACGTAGTTCTCTCTGGGAGAACTTAATGAGGCCTGATAGTATTAATGTTGTGTTCACACTGAACGGATCTGAGTTTAGGATGTTGTGTGAACAACAAAGTTTGCTTGGCAAATGATCCAAACTGAGACCACTTAAAGAGGTGGTCTCAGTTCGTTTGACAAATTAACTGAGTTTGGTTTGCTTGCTACATTTCAATGTCAACAACATGGGAACTCATTTTGTTTGCACACCGGAAATAAACCATGCTTTCTGACCTTTGTAGCTAGATGAGGAGGAATAGAAGTTTCGTGGTTATTTTTGTGTAGCATCTGGTATTTCTGCAGAAATTAAAAGTATAAAGTTCAGTCCAAAAACGTCAAGGAGAGCAATATGGAACATGAGAAACAGAGAAACTGTTAAAAATTTTGTCGAAGAACAAAATCCTTGCAGACCTTGACAAAGATCAGCTTCTGTGCTTTCACCCAGTGCTGAGCATTACTAGCTTCAAAAGCGGTACACAAAATTGTAAAAAATTGAAAAACATGCGGAGAAAAAGCAGAGGAATACCCCAATCACTCCGATATTAAAAATATACCAAGATGCATTGCAGACAGTGTAGACATCTGGTCCACTAATCATAACAAAATTAAATGGGAACACAAATAAACTAAAAATTGATTCATTATTTTAAACCAAAGGAACTCTAATGATTCTGTTTGTAACACACCCAATGTGAACATGATTCTGTTTATAACAAACCCAATGTGAACATGACTGTAAAATTGTACATGTTGAAAATTGTATGCTATATTAGGACAGTTAACAGGATATTTTGGGAGGGGGTTAACATTTGAACACAAAGCTCTATTGAGATTGTGCATGTAAGCCAGTGACGGCTGTGTTAAATAATGTTGAATAATGACCGAGGTGCTGAACCTGCAGGGCTGCAAGTGAAAGCTCAAAGCTGCTATGAGTGCACCAGGTAAATGAATCTGGTCTTAAAATCACACTTTGTCCTCTGCTATCTAACGGATATACACACACCTACAGATCAATAATTATTTACCTATGGTGATGGCAAGAGGGATACAGTTGTTTTGAACTATTATAAGATTTGGACCATAAACGTATAGAAAATTAAGGATCAATTACCATTTAGTTGGGGGAAAAGCATTTTCTGGATATTGATATTTTATACCGATATTTTAAAAAAAATGGTTATTAACACTATTTCTTTGAATACATTTACCAAACTAGAAATAGGCAGGCAAACACTGAATCTTGGACCTTTTAAGTGATTTTGTATTTCTTTTGTGCCGATAACAATATGGAGTAAAAAGATTTGATAAGCCAGCCAGTTTCTTATTGTACTTAAAATCTATGAATGCTCTTTTTTAAGGTTACGGATGAATATATAAACATGTGCCTAACATTGTAGCAAATTGTTATTCTTGTTATTGCAAACATGTCTCAGCATGCCTGAGGGCTGAGCGTTGAACACTTTCTAAGATTACAGGTGTTATATCTTGTCCTTTGGCATGTCTACAACTTAATAAAAACAAAATAAAATGACCCTGTGTATTTGTCTATCTGTGTACGCTTCAATTAATGGTTGTCATTCCTTCCACTTTGCAATCCCAGTCAACAGTGAAATAGAATCTGTGAAAACAACAAGACGTTTAACCATACGGGTCATAACAACACAGACTACAAAACTAATCTAAGTGCTCTACAAACTGACTGTGTTTTTACAACATAAACTGGACAATCATCATTTCCTACATTTCTGAACAATTACAAATAATAAAATCTATTCATTCTGTTTTACATTGGCAGTATAAGAGTGTATCTTTTAGGTGTTTACTCACATATCACAACTTTGAAACTGCACTTTAGGGGTTTACAGATACCCTACTGTAACAGGGGAGACCTGCGCTGACTCTCCAGGTGCATTCCTAGTGCTGCAGCAAGAGGGCAGAAGCCTTACAATATTTGTCTGTTGGTCATGGCAATGACACGGAGAGGTGGGAGAGAGTGTGTGTGGCTCTCCCTCTCTCTGAGTGGCTGAGAGGCGGGTCTTGGGAGATTGCTGGCCCTATAAAGATAGTCTGTGTTCCCCCGGGCTGCCCTCTAAGATGAAACGAGCCAGCTGGAGGAAGCTGGGATTGCCGGACCGAGCACAACCGGCGAAACAAAAACAAACGAAATAACTAAAAAAAAACATTAGAAAATGAAAGATTGTAGAAATCAGGGAATCCTTGGGCAGACCCCAAAAAGTTTATAGGTGGAGGGAACACCATAGCGTAGGATGAAGACCTGGGCCGTGCGGATAGCGACGGTTGGGGTGACCCTGCCGAGTGCAGCACCTTTGTTTTGTAGTTTTATTACTGTGTTTTATTTTCCCTTTTCTTTCGCCTTTTGTCATTTGTGATTTATTATTTACAGAGCACCTGCGAGTGTACCTGCATTGGACTGTGTACCTGGACTGGTATAACCGTGCTCTTGTTTACCATTGCCGGTACTCAATCCACAGACAACAGCGCCCTCTACGGGTTGAAATACATCAGTGCGCCTGAGTGGCGTTACAACTAAAAGTTCTGTCTCCTTGTCAGTGAACTGCCCACCACCCTTCCACACCTACATTTCCGCAAGGTAACTCATTACACCTAATATACTTGTAATCTCTTATGACCAACTGAAAGTATAGCCCAAACCCAATGTATTATACTTTGGGTGAAAGCGGTACTCTAAAATGAAAGACATTGCTTGACATTTTACTATACAAAAGGTCTTTTTTGCAAGGGCAGAAACTACCATGCTCATTTTCAAGGTGTTTGAATGTCCTTGTAAGCAGGTCGATGGTAGTGTAAAGATGATGTAGTCACTCACCTTGGCAGGTAGCTTTGATGTCACGTGTACATGAGTCGTCTCGGTAGTTCAGCAAATAAAAGTTTGAGATAGACTCCAGATTCGTTTTTTTTTTTTTTTTTTTTTTGTGAAAAGCCCCGAACTTTCCCTTTCTAAGAAGTTTCAATACTGAGTCTCCAGTCAGCAAAAATGTGAAGGATTCCCTGTGATTTCTGTTTGTTATATTGTGTATAAATCCCCAGTAACCACGTACTAGCCATGTACAGTACACTGTCATTTGGGTCTTCCCCAGTCTCACACAGGAGAACAATGTTGAACTTTGAATGGTGAACACTGGATTTTTCAAGTATGTTACAAATTAAGATCCATAATTCTATACATTACTGTTCCAGAAAGGATAACTTTAAATAAAATAATTAAATGTCTTTGAGAATTGATATAGCATACCTAAACCAGGATACATTGTGATAAATACACTAATAATGGCCTAGTGAATATTCTGTCATGCTATTTATAAGTCGTGTAGGGTTAGGGATGTATAATGGTCAATAAAAATATACTGCAGCAAGGTAGCAAAAAATATTACAATGTAGTAAAGCTACAGTTTTGAAGAGGAAACTATTACTGTGTAAAACTATACATAGTCAAACTAATTTGTTTGTGGTAACTGTATTTAGCTTTTGATGCCACAGTAATTCCTGTCTGTCAGACAGAATGTAGTTTGAATTTTCTCAAATTAGTAAAAAAAATATTTAGAAAATTATGAAAGCCATTTAGAGATAAGGACAAACTTCATGAAAACAAGACAAAATATTATAATTACTACTAGAACTACCACATCATAACTACTCAACTATCTTCAAACAAAGTCAAATCAAAGTAAACTAAAACTACGATATCTGAAACTGCTACCTAACTGGCTAAGTGTGTGTCTACAGAATGTTACTCATTCTACCAGAAACCCCCAACAAAATGTCCTCCTTGATAATGCCTCTTTCATGCATGACTGAAGCAGGTTAGTCCTTGCAAAAAGCATTGTCACAATGTAAACATTTATTGCCATCTGGACATTTAGTTAACAATTCATCAGACAGCAAAGACAACAGTCCAAAACACCAGTAAATCATGCAGCGACTACAGACTCCTAATGGATGTGGGTGAGGTTGTTTTTATCTCACTCTTGATTGAAAATGAAATCCCCTGCAAAGGTATGTATATACGAACATACGTCTATATTCAGAATAAGAGTTCTGGAGGTACAGGGGGGAGTCTGTCTACCTATACATTCGTCCATCCGTATGTCACGCTGTGACAAAGTGGCTGAGTGGCAACAGGTGTAGGAGTGATGCAGTGCGTGAAAGAAACAGACAGAGATAATTGTAATCCGGTTTGGAAATGTTTTTATTTGGAGATTTCAGGTCTGGAGACCAAACAATTATTCCCCTGCAATACACCCCAATGTGTACGGCACAGGGTAAATAACACAAGAAAAGACGGTCCCAAATAATAAATTATATCCTCCCCACAATAATACAAACACGGTCACCAGTCCTGGGTGCGTGCAGTAGTGCCCGTGGTGGGTGATAGAGGTTTATATTTTTGACAATGGTGAAGTGCTGTCCGGGTTAGTGCTGGCCCTTGGCGACAACTCCGGAACTGTGTAGGCTGTCTAGTAACATACAAGACAAGATGAGACAATTACAAACAAACAAAATACAACACTCACGATTTAGTTTCTGGTTATTTACAGTCCTTTTTGGGTCTACTCACAATAAAGCAATGCAAAGGAAGAGATTACGATTCTCTGTCCCCTTTTATGCTGTCACATACGACCCCTTGGTAAACAAGTGCAACCGCCTCTCCAATCTGCGGCTGCCACTTAATTTCCCTTCTGGGTCAAATGCGTTATTGCAACAGAGTCTGGTCGACTTCCCTTGAACCCTGGTAAAGAACTGTCAGGCCAGCCCGTCCAAGGAAATCTGTTCTCATTGCTTAGCACCCTCACAGGTCGGGAGGGTGATTTACAACCAATAATCATTGTGTTTCTGTCACACACACATATTGGCGTATGTGTGTGACAGAAATACATATATACCTGGAGAATCGCTTAGTAAATGTCATTAAACATGGTATTACTATTATTCTCTTTAATTATTGAAAGTATCAGATTATATAATACTTATCAAATTGTCATGAAACTCAGTAATTCTTATTCTTCACTATTCTGTTGATGATATCTATCATAGTCATCAACTTTTACATCACACTGAAAGCCTTAATTTTTCATTTATAGCTGTGACAGGGGTGGAGTATGTTCCTGATGTACCGTGCTTGAGTTTTTGAAATGGAAGGGTGGGGAAGGCTTAAAATCCTAGTGTATCGTATATGGTGGTCGACACATCTGAATTTAAGGATGACTTTATTTGCAAGAAGTGCTCTGTCACATAATCTTTAATGCAGAATGTTGCAGAACTTTAAAAAGCATAAATGGAAATGAGCAGTTCATTGAAAATTGTTTTAACAAAATGAATAACACTTAGTTAGTTTTGGACACTGAAGACGAGACTGAAAATGACTCTGATTTTAACTTTATAAATGCGCCTGCTCCATGTGACGCTTCAGTGCCACAGCATGACAGTGGAACTGTATGTGTAGAGGGACCTGAGAAGGTAAATATGGATGAAAGGAAAGACGTGAGTGGAGACTGGGTAACTGTTAGAACAAGTACGAAGAGAAGGATGACACTGAGCAGTCAACATAGTTAAAGTAAAAGTATAAAGTATCCTGCCATTCCCGGTACTCACTGAGTAAACACAGAGGTGTGCGCTACAGTAACCTTTGTCAAATTCCTATTACCCCTGCTCAATCACATGCTCTGACTCAGGCTTTCCAGTATTAATTCTTCTAGATCTAAGTGCTTGTGATAGAGATCGAATGATGCTTGGTGTTAGATCTCCTTCCCGACCGGTTAGGGCACTAGAAAGAAGGAACAGAGTAACCTTAAACAAATGGCAAGACAATTTATTCTGAAGGGTAGGTGGAAGTCGGCCATTCAGGAAAGGGGCGGAGCTACGGCACCCAAGCTCACTGACCCGGACGGTAAACGACGTGGCATCTGAGGATTGGAGGAGCGGATGCACTCGTTAACCTAGGGGTCATGGGCGAGGGTATAAATAGGGGGCGTGGCTTTGTGATCTGTTCCTTTGCAGATGGTTACGCTAAATAACCAAGAAGGAGCCTGTTTGTATACCGAAACCGTGAGTGCCCTGCTTGTTTGTGTATTAACACTGTTTGTCTTGTGTTGTTTTCACTAAGACTACTGAGCACAATCCGGAGCTACAGCCGCAGGCCAGTGTAAAACCCGGATATCACCACTCACCTTTCCACTACAGGAACCGTCTCTTTGCACCATGAGCACTAAAATCACGCACTGTCGGAATTGTGTCTGTGTTGTGTGTTTTGTGTGGGTGAAAGAACTGGGCTTTGGGTTACGGGTCAAACCCGTGGGATTATAAATTAGAAGTGATACACGCCGCTGTACCACTTCCAACATTATTATGATTTGCAGGTTTGCTATAAGGCTCATTTAATAAACACCCCTGCACCTGTATAGCATCGTCTGTGTCATTTATCCACTCTGCACTGCACTCACCTGCACGTATTCACCACTTTGCCACAGTGCTGCCTTTGATACTGTAGACCATTCCATCCTACTGACTCGTCTTGAAAGCACAGTGGGACTGCCTGATCTTCTCCTATCCTGGTTCAGATCTTATCTTTCTGATAGGTTTCAGTTTGTCTCTATTGCGGAGGTAAAATCAGGATTATTGTAAGTTGTCTGTGGTGTTCCACAGGGCTCCATTCTAGGTCCCTTGCTGTTTTCATATATATATATATATATATATATATATATATATATATATATATATATATATATATATATATATATATATGTATGTATATATATATATATATATATATATATATATATATATATATATGTATGTATATATATATATGTATATATATATATATATGTATATATATATATATATATATATATATATATATATATATATATATATATATATATATATATATATATATATATGTATATATATATATATATATATATATATATATATATATATATATATATATATATATATACCATTAGGTGACATTATCCACAGACACGGCATGAACTTCCATTGCTCTGCTGATGATACCCAGCCATATTTGTTTCTAAAGCCAGGAATTGTTAAATTACAAGCCCTGAATGGATAAGCACCTAGTTATTTGTAAGAGTTACTGATGCCCTATCTCCCAAACCACACTCAAAGGATGCAGGGTTGCTGGTTATTCCTTCGTTTGTCAGGGAAGCTGGGACCGTTACAGTTTTCAAGTCAACACTAAAAACGCACTTTTATAAAATGACTTTCTTATCTTAGTGGGTTTTGTAACTTTAAAATCGCTGCTTTTTGTAGTACTATGTGTATACCGTTATTTAAATGGTCTGACTATGGCAGTTGTATGTGTGACATGCTATACAAATGTATTGTGTTTTTTTTTTTCTGCCATGTACTGTACAGTGCTTTGCATTACTTTGTATAAAAAGTGCTATATAAATGCAATAAATACAAAAATAAATAATGGCTATTTGAGCATTAATGAATGTTATGAACAAGATTTATAATCTTAAAAATGTCAGTGCTTGACAAAGGACATCCCTGCATGACATCACAAAAGATGTGGGCCTGATTTGGACGTACTTGCAGTTGGAGGAATGGGGTTTGTTTCTTTTATCATTCTTATCAGTGGCTAGCAGCAGAAATAAACTCATTTTGCATTCTCTATTTGCACTTTGTGTGAGACCATTGGTCTCACTCCAAAATTCTGAAGGAACATCTTGTACTTATTCCTATCTCATTTTGTGCCAGAAAAGAAATCTTCTCGCTAATAAAAAGGCTTACAGTTGCACTGCCTCCCCTAATTGAATAATATTGTTAACATATTTCTGTAGGAGTGCACTGCAACAAACTGCCATAAGAATATTGTCTTCATGCTTTTACTGCCTTGAGAATTAAACTGGAACTGGCATTCCTAACTGTATTGGTATTCATAGCAACAAATGCTTACACTGGTATTAAAATATGTATTCTGGTTAGGGCTGTACACCAACTAACTACAGTAAACTAAACTGTGCTCTTTACAACTAGACTTTTGTAATATAACGGCCACACTGTATATAATGTGCATGAACTCGTTTTAACATTAAAATCTATTTACAAAGAGCAGAACTACTAAGTTACCTAATACAATTACAGCAATTCCTAGTCCTTTGTGCAATATATTTGATATACAGAATGCAAGTTTTCCTTACTACAGTTATCCTCAATGTTTAGAACTCACATCCCAGCCCTGTTTTTAATATATTTGCACTGTTTTTTACTGTTTGTATTTAATGTACTATGCATTGTTCCTCACTATCTTATAAAGTGCTTGTGATGGTGGTCCACTAAGAAAGGCACCATATAAGATAAAGATTGATATCATGGTAAGGGTAGGAACATAAGACTCAAATTTATATTCGTAAATACGATAGGGTTGTTAACTGTCCAGTTTTGAACTGGACATCCAGTTTTAAGGGAATTTGCACAGTGTCTGGTCTGAACCACTGACTGGACAGCAAAAGTATGGTTCTTGTGGATATTTGTTACTCGCTGTTTGTTGCCGTTTGGGTATTTCTCTTCTTACTGTACTACTAACCAATCAGAGCTACACTAAAAGATATTCTGTTTTATTTTGCATTTCACTCCTTTCTCTCCTTTTTTGTTCCAGAGTGATTGTTGGTGTTGACTGTTAAAAATATTTTGTCTTTTTTTCACATTTTACTGGTTACTGTAATCATTTCCAGCAGTGTGTGTGTTTGGGGAGGGGGAATCTGTGTGTGTGTGTGTGCGCAGATGTACCTGCTACAAGAAAGAAAGAGGGACAGATTGCAGGTCATAAAAGACTAAGTTACTAATATGCGAAGACATGGAAGTCTAAGTTCTTTCACATAAAGGAGAAAGGCACGCCAGGCTGTGTAAAATGTTTCAGTAGATCCACGGAGAGTATATCGTATTCCTTCAAATATACCACAAACTTTTTAAACTAATTTTTTCTTCTGAAGTGTCGTAAATGTCACAAGTGACTTTTTTTATTATAATTTGACACTAAAGTAATTAGTTCTGTGTTTCTTTCACTTTTACACTTACCTGTGTTTTTGTCACTGTGTTTGTGTTTGTGTATCACTGTAGAATCGACTGATTCAAAACACTGTTTTCTTTGTGTGCACTGTTAATTTTTGTTTGGTATGTGCACTTTCCTCACTTAGAGAAGCTCCCACCCCCATCACTTAGTGGTGGTGAATGGGAACACCAAGGGGGAGTGTGGCAGAGCAAAGCTCTGCCCTTTTAAATTGGCAGGGATGGGGTTAACTTCCCCTGCCTGCCTGGGTTTATTATGTTCAGGTGGCTGGGGTTGATTAGTTGATTAGGTTGATTAACGATCAATCAGCGCCCAGCCACCTGATATAAAAGGAGGCCTCAGCTTCTCATTTGGGAGAAGGGAGCTGAGGAAGCAGGTTGGTGTTTGTTTTGTGGTTTTTGAATTTTCTAAATCCAGTGAAGGCATTGCCCAGCCTGGAAACTTTATTTTTGTGAGTTTTGTTTTTGCTTTATTTGTGTTTGAGTATTTGTTATTTTGCCCGTGTGCACTTTATTTTTGTTTATTTATAATAAAATTGTTATTTTTTTGAACTGCAGACTGTCTCTGGGCCTCTATCCACTCGCCAGCCTGCCACAGGGAGATAAAAAGGACAGGCAGGAAACAGGAAGGACAAGGTTAAGAAACAATGAATACGGACTTGAAAAGAAAGAAACCAAGGATGAAAAAGGATGAACTAGCAGGACCTGGAAAGGAAACAAACATTTGGACTCTTGTTATAGGGCAACTACTGGTGGTTGGTGGTCTACCTACTGATTGAGATTGGGTTTATATTTCGCCATTTTTTTTCTTGTTTTTGGTTCTCCCTTTTGCCTGGGTTATTTTCTTTTTTTGTGCTTGTTGTTGCGCTACACTATTCTATGGGCACCCTTTACCTTTTTGGGCATTGTGCTGTGTCATTTTTAGAAAATTTATTTTACAAACCACATGAAACTCACTGGAGGAAGTTTTTAACAGTAATGTTTTTTTGTTTTTTTTTGTCGAATCGTGCATATGAGTTTTAATTGTTGTACAAATTAAATCATCCTACACTGCTGCTGTTAGACGGACCGGAACGTATTGGAGGGACTGTTTCAGTGTCGAGAGGCGAACCCCAGAATCCTACAACCTGTGGAGAGAAAGAAAGTCTATACTTACCGGTTCCATCATTGAGGTTCCAAGTCCAGGTTCCAGTCCAGGGTGCGGCATTGGGTTCCGGATCCAGAGAGAAAGAAGGATATGGAAGTTTAAAGAAAGGCCGAGGGGAAGTAACCAAGTGAAACACAAGTGTGTACGAGAAAGCTATGTTTACCGTTGTGTATGGTTCTGACGGCCTCTTTCTTTGTTCTCCACCTTCCACTCAGGTGTCCAGGGTCTTCATCCCTGATTGCTTTCGGTGGTCCAGAAATTCGCCATGTCCCAGATACAGAGAAAGAGATACACAAGAGACAAAGATAGACTAAGGTGAAGTAACCAACTGCAACACCAAAGTATATGAGCAACCTTACTGTTGGATGTGGTCCTGACGGCCTTCTTCTTTGTCTTTGTCTCTTTCTCCTAGACATCTCCGGAATTATCATTTGCAGTTGGTGGCAAATTGTAGGCTTTTTACCTCAGAGAGGATTATTAGTGGTTCGGCAAAACAATAAAACTTGTTTTAACCTACTTGGTTTTCCTGAGTGTGTATGTGTGTTGGATCCCCGGGAATCAAAAGAACCTTTCTAGGGAAGGTTATTATCATCCGGTCACAAAGGTCCTTGCCCTTTTCAAATACAATTTGGCGTAGTCTGTACTTACTAATTGTATACTTACCTGTGGTTACCCCTGGTCACCCCACCCGTGAAATAAATTCCAATTTTGTGATGATACATGCATTAAAGTCACCAACAAAAGATGTGACTGCCCGAGTACACAAACAGGAATGTGACTGTCTGCCCAAAAAAAGACAATCAATCATCCATGATATACAGGCAGCCATTTTCAAAGAAGCGGGAGTCATTGTCTGGGAGATGTCAAGTAATAAGGAGGACTCCTTCAACTCAGAGGATGATGACTAGGAGAGATTCCTTTTTTTACAGGCATGTTCATTTACAAATATACAATATTCTTTATCAATATGCCTAATAAACAAGTTTGTAGCATTTACTTGCAAACAATTCAGTATTCATTTGTATAAATGGCTCTTATATACTTAAATGAGGTTGCATCTTTGTGAATGCATCTTTATTTGATGTTTTATTTTTTCCTCAATTTGATGGTAGAAAATTTGGGCTATGTCTCAAATTTGAGGAACAGATTATTTTATTTTTTTCAAGCTTGAAATATTGCATGAGGTCCCTTAGCCAGCTTGCTTCCAGGCAAATGGAATGAGGAGTCTAGCCAACAACGTAGATAAGGCCAGCGAGTCAGGCTGTAGCTTTGTCAGAGGGATGTCATTGGGTGTTACATGAAATAATTCAATCAGAGGGCTGAGAGAGAGTCTCAAAGACAGATGTCCAGAAGGGGGCCAACTCAGGACAGGACCAGAAAATATTGGTGAGGGTGGCAGGGGCCTGCTTGCACCTGTCACAACTTGAATCCAATTCTGGGTACATCCTGGCCAGCCTGACCCTAGAGAAGTGACTGTGCTGTAAAACTGAATTGTATCAGTCCATGGCAGGCACAGACAGATGAGGAGTATACTTGACTGAGAGCAGATTCCCAATCTCAAGCATTATACAGCCATCTGCATCTATCCATCTACATAGAAATAGAATAACTAACAAATTTGCATGTAGCGGGGAACAAATGTTCGTTCCCTTGGGGGTGTGTGTATATGTGTGTGTATATATATATATATATATATATATATATATATATATATATATATATATACACACACACACACACACACTGAGTGCAAAAAAACATTAGGAACAACTGCTCTTTCCATGAAGTAGACTGACGAGGTGAATCCAGGTGAAAGCTATGATCCCTTATTGATGTAACCTGTTAAATCCACTTCAATCAGTGTAAATGAAGGGGAGACAAGTTAAAGAAACATTTTTAAGCCTTGACACAATTGAGACAAGGATTGTGTATGTGTGCCATTCAGAGGGTAAATGGGCAAGACAAAAGATTTAAGTGCCTTTTAACAGGGTATGGTAGTAGGTGCCAGGCGCGCCGGTTTGAGTGTGTCAAGAACTGCAACGCTGCTGAGTCACGCTCAGCAATTTCCCATGTCTATCAAGGATGGTCCACCATCCAAAGGACATCCAGCCAACGGCAGGCAAGTGGTCAAAAATGGCTCATTGATGAAAGAGGCCAAAGGAGGCTGACACGAATTGTGCAGAGCAACAGACGGGCTACAGTTGGTCAACTGACAGTCCAGTACAGCATTGGTGCTGAAATACCCAGAAAAGAATGCACAACTCATCGTACCTTGACACAAATGGGGTATGGCAGCCGATGACCTAACAGAGTTCCACTTCTTTCAGCAAAACACAAGAAACTGTGGCTGCAGTGGGCTAAGGAACGAAAACATTGCCTGGTCTAATGAATCCCAGTTCCTGCTGTTTCGCTCTGATGGGATGACTAGGGTATGGAGAAAACCATATGAGTACATGCGTCCATCATGCCGTGTGTCAACATTGCAGGCTGGTGGTGGTGTGAAGGTGTGTTTTCATGGCACACATTAGGCCCCTTGATAAAAGTGGAGCAACATTTGAATGCCACAGGATATCTGAACATCACTGCCAATCAGGTGCATCCCTTCATGGCAGCAGTGTATCCATCTGCTAATGGATTTTTTCAGCAGGATAATGCCCCATGCCACAAGGCTAGGATTGTCCACGAATGGTTCCATGAACATGACTGTGAATTCAGCTTACTGCAGTGGCCTGCCCAGTCACCAGATCTCAATCCAATTGAGCATCTGTGGGATGAGATGGAACAAGCTATTCAGAGTAAAGATCCACTACCAGCCAACTTCACACAACTGTGGGAAGCATTGGAGTCAACATGGGCCAGCATCCCTGTGGAATACTTTAGACACCTTGTAGAGTCCATGCCCGACGAATTGAGGCTGTTCTGAGGGCAAAAGGGGGTGCAACTCAATATTAGGAAGGTGTTCCTAATGTTTTGTACACTCAATGTATATATGTATATACCGGATTCTGCCAGTTTGAACGGTTATGTAAAGCCATTTATTTTAGTGGAACAACAGTTTCACGTCTTTACATATAGATTTTAAATGTAGTGACTTTTATTCTAGCGTTTTTCACCTGCATGTGAGTTTTTTCATGATTTTGCACTGTACATTGTAGCTTTAAAGTTTAATGTTTGTTTTGTGAAAATATTTTAAATGACAAAACAGTGGACATACTGCAGCAACTTTGAATTGTATTTCACCGGTCAATAATGTCAACTGCACGTCTTGATTCTTTATTGTGACTGTGTGCTGTGCTCTACCTTTGAATTTTAAGCATGCCTAATTGTAAACGTAATATATCTACCTAATGTTAATAATGGCTGTAATTTCACCCCTGCCTGAGTCAGTTCAGTTTGACAGTTTAGAATGACAGTTCAGAATGACTGTGCTTCTGGCTAGGAGCAAGGCGTGTGGTGACAAAGAAACTGGTTCTGATCTAAGCTCATGGTTTCGTGGCAGTTAGCTCGGGGGAACTCCTGAGTGTAATCTCTGTCTGACTATTAATTGTCACATTTGTAATTTATAGACAACTAAATTCGAGGAGCTATCAGCCAGCACCAAGCCCAGACTACACTGCACTACTGTTTCACTAATTGCTTTATAATTCGCCACTTACACTAGGAGCACTCACTGTTGGATATTGTGATTGTGTATATATAGTGTATTAGAGTATTATTATTTCGGGACTGAACCCCATGGTTTTAACTGTGCCATGCACATCGTTATGTAGGGCCAGTTATTTATTATTTTGCTTTCAAGCAACCAGCCATATAAAAGAGCTGACTTTCACAGTGAACTGTCTTGTTTCTGTTATTCCTGAGCACTGCATCACCTCTACACCTTTGCACTGCAAAAGACTTTGCCTCAAATACTAAGGGATTTCTATAGAAATGCATACAATTTCAAGCTATATTAGTCTCTGAGCTGGAATAAGCCACTGTCTAAATGAAACCAAAACTGGGGAATCTGTCAAAACCCCAATTTTTGAGTGGTTTGTAAACGCTACAGAAAACCACAAAAAGCCATCTCTAAACATTATCCATCCCTCTCTGACACGGACCTTAAAACAATATTGAATGTGTTTTGTAGTGAGAGGAAAAAAATAATAACTCAGTGCCTTCTCAACTCCACCCCATGTTATATGTTTTCAATGGCAATGTACACTATCTAAAATAAAGATGTACTTACTTTTGCATGTTTCAATTAAATTCAATTTACTAAGCTAGCGTGTAGTTCAAAGTTATAAAAGGGACTATTGGCGTAAAGATATTTAATAACATATCATTTTTTGCCCTAAACATAATTTATGCTTTTTTTTTCAAATCCACTGTTTTACTTGGATTATAAATGCAATAAAGCCCTTCAGGGTGTCCATTACGGCAAATATACAGACTCTCCTTGTGCTGCACAATGCCCTGAGGCATCCATATGTTCGATGTATGTAGACACCCTGTCGGGCCTTATTGCATACATACTGTTACAGTAGTGTGGGGAAAAACTGTGCTGCTGCACTGGTATTTATTAAATAAAATAATGCAAAACAAAAAGGAACAAGGGCCAAAATAAACCAACAAAAAATAATCAAACACAGTAAACAAAATAAGTTCCTTTCAAAAAAATGCAGCAGTAGCATTCATTTGTCTTTTCTTCTCCAAACAGTCCCCTGTACTCTCCAACACTCCACCACCTAGACACAGGCTTTCTCCTGGCTTTTATAATATGTGGCTGGAGCCCAATTAATCAATAATTAACAATTACCTAATTAAGGCTTCAGCCACATGCATTTCTGGAAGGGTTTCTCAGGGAGGCAGGGAGGAATTTAACCCCCTCAACCTAATTAAGGCTTCAGCCACATTCTCAAAAGCATTTCTGGCAGGGAGGAATTTAACAATCCCGGCAAAAATAATAGAAACAAATACACACACACACACACACACACACACACACACACACGAGGTATTGATATCTCACTTCAACATTAACCCCCCCCTAACTCTAACCCTAACCTTAACCCCACCTGCTTTTTGACTTGGTCTAACAGGAGAAGGCAGCTATCCTGCCCATCTGCCCATTGCTTCCCTATGGTCAGCCTCTCCACGGGGTGTATATAAAAACAATATTTACATTATTTGAAAGGGGGAGTATACAGGAGGTTGCTGTTTTAGAAATCTTAAGACTAACCATGAGCGAGAAAACAAAACAAAGAAAAAGTAAATTACAGAAGATGAGAGCCTCTAAGTTCATAAACCAAAAGCTCACTGAACCAAGGAGAATACAAATGCACAGTACATCTCATAACTTGAGTTGCTGCTGGGAAATCCAATGCGTGGATCTTTTTTAATGATGCAGTTTTGATGACAAGACAATCTTTAAAAACGTTTTGCAAATGATGACTGCTGTTTGGAATTGCTCCATACCAACGAGATTCATTCTCAGGGAGGGAGTTGCAATAAGAATGAAGTAGAGTGACACATTGTGCTGTGACCCATGTATCTGCAGTTCAGACAGCTTTGTGGCATTGGAATTCCTTCAAGTGAATTCACTGTTTTGTTTTAGTTTCTATTCATAAGCTTTTGATGACTATGATTCTTTGTATTGCCACACAGTAAAAATACCATTGAAATGACATTACAAACTATCTAAACCACAACTATTTAACACTTCTTTTCTAATCATAAATGTATATTTAGATTTTATTTTATTAATAACTGTAATAGCTGTAACTAGAATAAATGGAGTGACTGTTTCACTATAGTGCCATTAGTAAACAAAGGACTACATTATCATAACTTTACTGTCATTAGTATGATTTCTTAGTAATGCTTTATTTGAATAGGACACTATGAAGCATCCATAACCAGTGTAGGGAAGTAACACATTACATAAAATGCATTACTGTAATCTGATTACAAATTTCAATAACTGGCAACTGCAATAGTTCCTTTTCCAGAGAGGTAAATGAATGTAACACATTGCATTTTATGTTTAAAAATATATTTTTTACTTTTAGTTACATTTTAAACATCAACTTATGTTTCAGGTATATTTGACCCAACACTGGTTTCCATTGACCTTAAATTATACTTTTTTCCCCCTATAATATTTTATGATTTTTCTTTGGTTGTGGTCATGAACATCTAAGCAGAAAATAAGAACTTTGATGTGTGTGTGTGTGTGTGTGTGTGTGTGTGTGTGTGTGTGTTTAACTGGTCAGTATGACCAGAGGTATTTATCTATGTAGCTTTGTATGCATGGTCTTTTATAACATGGGCAGCATCTCCATATATGAATGAAGGTAGGCTGTCAAATACCAATGTCTTCAAAATGATTTCTGGGCCTGCTAGATATGCTGTTACTTGCATTCATGATATGCATCAGTATTTGATCTTTTCATACCACCAGCAATCGAAAATATAATACTGCAAATGATCCACTTAGAAGACAGGTGCATACTTGATGCAAAGTGCAAAGAACTTGATTATGTTGATATGCATGCATGCATTGGGTTACTTTTGTTAGCTGCAGTATGCAGATCCAAAGGAGAGGCAACTGCTAGTTTATGGAATACAGAAACTGGTAGGGCTATATTTCCTCTCATCAAAACTTAAACTAGAAATTAAGAGTTTGGGGGTTATATTTGATCCTGAGCTATCATTTGAGACTCATATTAGGGAAGTTGCTAAAGTATCTTTTTACCATTTGAGAAATATAGCCAAACTTAGACCAATTATTTCCATATCTGATGTTGAGAGACTAATGCATGCTCTAGTTTCATCTAGAATTTATTATTGTTATATACTTTTTTTTTCTGGTGTCCCAAAACGTGTGGTATTCCGCTTGCAGTCTGTTCAGAATACCGCTGCTAGAATTCTGACTAAAACCAAGGAAAGTGAACATATTTCCCCTGCTTTGACCTCTTTACACTGGCTTCCTGTGCAGTATAGAATTGGTTTTAAGATTTTGCTGTTAACTTACACGGCCCTGAATGTTAAAGTGGATCAACGTCTTGTCCTCTTCCGAGAACACTGGTCCTTTAGGCAGTATATGCCAAACCAGCTCTTTGACTTGGTGCTGAGCTACTCAAAAGAAAGTTGACCATGTCTGGAACAGTGAGAAAGACAAGCCTGAGCTTCCAAACAAGATTGTAAAAATGTAGAACTGCATTGTGCACTTTTCAAAATGTGCTTTCACAGGAAGCACAGCAGTTGTTTCCTATTGTCTGAAAACAAAGCTAACGTGCTATTGTGATGAGCACGATGCACAATTATGCAACAGGGGGAGTTGACAACCTGGATTAACTGACAGCAGCTATCAACAGAAGATATAATCTGTTTATAGTGATACCTCATGTCAACATGTAATTTGGAATTTGTCTCTGAAAATGAGCTTATAGCTGCTAAGTACAGCAGGTATTGTTTTTAGAAGTCTTTAAAATACTTAAAAATGCGCTGTAGGCACATCCCATTAGTGATAAAACCAATTCCTAAAAGACATTCAGATTTGATGTATTATTATTATTATTATTATTATTATTATTATTATTATTATTATTATTATTATTCCCTCTAGGTGCATGTGGCAAGATGGCTTGTGGATGCAGACCAGGAAGAAGACACTCAGGACTGAGGTATAGAAGCGCTGATGCGCATGTTTATTGCAATCAAAAGATTTAAACAAAGTAAACACTTAACAAAACAAGAGTGCACCAGAGTTCACTTCCATCTCCCTGAGGCCAGCTTCTCCACTCATTTGTGAGCTCATTTATGGGCAAGGGTACCTCGAAAGGCAAAGAATGTAGTGTAAAAAAATGTAGTGTAAAAAATGTGTAAAATATAGTAGTGTTGTCTAGTCTAAGCTTGAATGAATATGCCATTTTCTTTATAGGTTATCTGGGTAATGGGAAAGTTCAGGCTATCAAAATACAATACTAACTGGAGGCATCTGATACCTTGAGACTTCAGCTCTAAACTACTTACTTGGGGTATGTATATAACTATTACTGTACATAAATATACACTGATGGCTATAACTTCAGATATAAATGACCCATTTGTACCATCGTATTTATAAGGCAATATATATAGATATATATATATATAGATTATATATATATATATTATATATATATATATATATATATATATATATATATATATATACAGCTCTGGAAAAAATTAAGAGACCACTGCAAAATTATCAGTTTCTCTGGTTTTACTATTTATAGGTATGTGTTTGGGTAAAATGAACATTTTTGTTTTATTCTATAAACTACTGACAACATTTCTCCCAAATTCCAAATAAAAATATTGTCATTTAGAGCATTTATTTGCAGAAAATGACAACTGGTCAAAATAACAAAAAAGATGCAGTGTTGTCAGACCTCGAATAATGCAAAGAAAATAAGATCAGATTCACTTTTAAACATCACAATACTAATGTTTTAACTTAGGAAGAGTTCAGAAATCAATATTTGGTGGAATAACCCTGATTTTCAAGCACAGCTTTCATGTGTCTTGGCATACTCTCCACCAGTCTTTCACATTGATGTTGGGTGACTTTATGCCACTCCTGGCACAAAAATTCAAGCAGCTCGGCTTTGTTTGATGGCTTGTGACCATCCATCTTCCTCTTGATCACACTCCAGAGGTTTTCAATGGGGTTCAGGTCTGGAGATTGGGCTGGCCATGACAGGGTCTTGATCTGGTGGTCCTCCATCCACACCTTGATTGACCTGGCTGTGTGGCATGGAGCATTGTCCTGCTGGAAAAACCAATCCTCAGAGTTGGGGAACATTGTCAGAGCAGAAGGAAGCAAGTTTTCTTCCAGGACAACCTTGTACTTGGCTTGATTCATGCCAAAGCTGCCCGATTCCAGCCTTGCTGAAGCACCTACAGATCATCACCGATCCTCCACCACATTTCACAGTGGGTGCGAGACACTGTGGCTTGTAGGCCTCTCCAGGTCTCCGTCTTACCATTAGATGACCAGGTGTTGGGCAAAGCTGAAAATTGGACTCATCTGGGGGTGTTTCAGCAAGGCTGGAATCGGGCAGATTTGTCTTTGTGAAGGGCGCATGAATCAAGCCAAGTACAAGGTTGTCCTGGAAGAAAACTTGTTTCCTTCTGCTCTGACAATGTTCCCCAACTCTGAGGATTGTTTTTTCCACTATTCATCCTGGACAGGAAGGTTCTTTATTTAACTCATTAAAGAATATCAATCTATTTGTAACTGTTACTGTCAACTTTCTTTCAAAGTAACAAGTAACTATAACTAGCTACAATACATGTATTAAGGCTACACTTTATAACTACATGCATAATCCTTCATAATCATATTTTTTCTATTAATGCTACAAAATGCAAGATAATTGATGATTTAATAGATCACAATAATTATAGTAAAATGTTATTATAGTCACATAAACTTGAAACGCTGAATTTTCAGTTGCAGTACATCTGATATGACAACATGCTATGAAAATGCTTCAGAATATTATGGAATATGTTTATACAGTTTTATGTAGCATTTATGAATGTGTTATTAATCCTACATAGTGTCTAATTAAAAGATATCTAATAAATTTGACAAAAAAATAAAATAAATAAATAAATAAATCATTTAGGGGTGCTGTAGTAGTCTCAAATTGTTTCTTAATGGCTTTACAATTGCAATTGCCATGTTTCCTTCCTGCAAAAAAACATGGTAATGATGATTTGGAGTAAAAATGTTTTAGAATTGCACCCCAGCAATAGCACATTAAACCTCCCTTCTCAACATTAAACATGCTGTCTATTAAACCTCCCTTCTCAGTATTAAACATGTTGTCTGTTCCACCCAAGCCTCTTAAAAACTCTTTGTGGTCTTGTGGTGTTGGGCATTCTGATACTGTAAGTTGTATCAGGGTATGTTGGGTCCTCTATGCCAGGAGCTGCAGTGTTGCTTGATATTACCTGGTAATGCTGTGGGTGAATTGGGTTGTTATCAGAGATTGCCACTAAGGCTGATGTGAATAGCTCTTGTGCTTGTTTAGAAGTCCTATGTGTTCGTTTTGAATGGTGACCTTAGATCCTCTTATGGAATTCCCTGATGGTGTCATTTTAGCAAGACTTGGCAAGCAGTCAGAGTCTAATTTATATGGCTTTCCATTAGTGAGAACCTCTAAGCCTGTATTAGTGCGGTTCGCATGTCCATGGTATAGAATTTGCTGACTAATATTTCATATACCATCTCATTTTTCCATTCTGTCACTTCAGTTTCACAGCAGCAAAGGTGACCCTACAAATCTGCAAATCTGATCCCGGGCACATTGCTAGCAGTTAGTTGTTAGCCCTTAACCAGCATTGATTGCACTGACTGTAACTTGCAGATAATGAGGTAAACACCTTTTACTATAATATGGAGATATTAATATTAGTGTAATCAGTGCAGCCCTGATCCACACAGCTGGGCATGTTTACTGAGCAGGTCCCTTGAGAGTGTACATATGGATTTGCTGGCCTATATGGCTCAGAGAAGTGCCTGTTCTTAAAGGTCACACAAGACAGCCTTCAGCATTTTTAGATTACACCAGTAGCCACCTATTTAATAATAAAAAATACAAAAAGGGCCAAGAACTTTAATCCGATTAGAGGCAGTAAAACTGGTTTCTATATCTGGTGCCTGACTCAGGTTTCAGCATGAGGAAAAACTATGACATCACCCTCCTCAATTGCATCTGAAGCTGAGAGGGCAGTGGGGAGGTGGGGGGGGGGGCAACTAATGAAATTAAGGGATGGGTCTGAGGCCCATTAAAGTCAATGCCAATCTTTATTATTATTACGATTCCTTTAAAATTTGCTGCACCGCAAAGCAAGACATTGAAAGCATCATTTTTCATAGGTGTGCCAATAGCATTGCACTACAAGGCATCACACTACTGAGCAGAGAGAGCACCTGAGGCAGGGAGAAGGAATCAGAACATTCTCTGGGTAGTGGACTGCAGCCTGGCATCATTTTGCTACTGCAGCATAGCCACTGTTTTGTCTTTTTACCATAATTGTCCAACATGACCAGAGGGTAACTGTACATTTTGATGGTCAATTCTGCAATCGTTCACGGTCACCATCCCCTTCAAATTAAATAAGCCTGCTCAGGAGTCATGAACCATGTTAACGATAATAATTGTTAAATGTCTAACCTTGCCACAATCAGTAAAAGCATCAGTACAGTATCTTCGCATCTTGGAGCTGTTATTTGAATATATTTATGCTCGAAGGGTATTCATGCTAAAACCTTGGGGTCAAGGTTAAACCAAACTCCACAGGGCTGTGCTAGCAAAACGTTCATGATGTATGGCAATGGTTTATACGATGTGTTCATGAAAATAAATCTAGGAACTATTTTAACCTAATCAGATCAGATCCGTTCCTGTCTTGGCTGACCCTTTTTAAGGTGCAGTTTATTATAATTCTGAACTTGAGAATTAGTAACTGTCAAATACTTTTTAAAGGATGGAGGATGTCAGCAAAAAATGTCAGCACTGTTGTACAGTGGAAAACTCATGTTCATGTTCACCTTTGGATCACATAAAGTAGTTGATTCAATAAAGAGGGAGAATACCATTTTTGATTACAGCGTGACTCAGCTAACCAATGATTCTATAAAGTGGTTTTCACAGTACCTATCTACCAATGGCAACAGAACCATAGCATTTTTGCAATGCCAGTGAGGATCACTTGTTCAAAATATCTTGCAGGAATTTTAACTAACTTTTAAAATAAGTCTATCCTGTTTAAATATGTTCCAGTTCTGTATAGTCAGGAATCCAGAAAATCTACAGTTTCATAAGTTTTAATACTCTGCTGGGACTTGCAGTGGCATGTGCAGACAAGAGTCCAGTGGGACAATGCAGTAAAAGTAAAGGAACTGCACTTTGGCGTATTGAAACACTGCATTGACCCTGAAAGGTTGCTATTGAACCTTTTTCCAATGTGCGTTCTTTTCTGTAACAGATTTCAAAATGGTAGACTCCAATCAAGCAAGCCTGGGTGATCAATAGCATTTCCAATTAAAAATATTGAGCATGCTTGTAATAAAATCAAATCTCCTGTGCATTGTGTTATTGCTTTTGAATACAGCGAGAGACAGTGGCAGACAGATGGTTATGATAAAAAAAAAAAAAGGCTGTGAGGGAACATTCTAGAACGTGGCCCAAGCAATTGTAGTTCTGATTAGAACATGAATCTTTTTTTCAGACTAGGCCTTAGTGAAGTTAATTATTTAAAAACAAAAAAAAGAAAGAAAAACTAGAGAATAACTATTGGATTTACATTGGGAGCAGGTCATGGTATTTGTTCTTGGTATTTGTTCTTGTCAGGCAGCCAGTTAGTAACTCCTGCTTGGGTAAGGACTGAGACACTAAATGAGTAGCGTCCCCAAGGATACTTAATCAGAGGTCTATTGGTAAGATAGAGGCCAGCCTGTAATTAGAGATTGACTGGCATGCCATTTGCCTGACTAGTGTAATTCAAGGACAATTTACAGATGATGTCAAGACATGTCAGAAGAAACTCAACAGCTCAGTATCTGAAAGTAAGTTAGTAACAGCCAAACTGAGCCCAGGCCCAGTGCTGCTTGAGGCCTGCTCACTGGCAGGCATCAATTTTGAGAATGTGGCTTCCTATTGTAAAAATAATAGATCTGTGGTTAAGATCAGAAGTCTTCATTGCTTTTCGGACAATGCAATTTTGAATAAAGCAGTATAAAATGAATGATGCAGTTTAACAAGGGTTCTTTTCTTAAGTCAAGAAGTTTTAGTTGGCAGGGCTGTACATTTAATTTCCCTCTATTTACTGTCACATTTCCTCAGTGATGCCACTGGTCTAGAATTTGTCTGGATAGTATAGAATTCAGCATATTTTTCTTTGTTAAGCTGGAAGTCTTTGTTTTTGGTAAGGCTGTGACCTGATTTCTCCAGTACTAAACTGTCAAAAGTCTTTAGATTTAATTTAAGAATACCTTTGCATTCAAATTGGATACTGTATTTTAAACGTAGCAGTGTTTTACTGCCTATAATGCAAAATAATGAATCAGTTTTGGCTTACTAAACAGAATGTAAACATTATTGTTCTAAAAGGATTTCAGAATTCTCAAAATACAGGCTAAAAATGCACCCGGATGTTAAAATTATCAAAATACACCACCCACTCAATATATTGCGGGTGTCATGGTCCAAAATAAATCCGTTATATATCGAGGGCCACGATATAGGGAGAGACTCACAGAAAAACAAATAGGCTGACAAATACTGTACAAGCACTCGCATGTTTTATCAGGGGCATCAGGGTCCAGTATAAATCCTCTGTGCAACCTGCTTTTTCTCATTTTTTGAATAAAAAGCAGCACACCATTATAATTTGTACAGTGGAGGGTAATTGCTTCTCATCAACCTGAGTCTTCCTCTCCTTTCTCAAATGCTCAAATTCGCTGCATTGAAATAATCCATTCCCAACATAGAGGCTTGTTGCTAGGGAGCTGACATCACTGCCTTGTGACGTTTGCTAGTGCATAAATAGGATGGATTGGTTTCTGTTAAGTATTTTTTAGTGGTGTGTACTAAATGCTTTCTACATTTCTCAGACAAATGCTTAATGGCACAAGCATATAACAGTAGCACAAATGACAAAACATTCATCATTAGATAAGACCATACTATATGACCAAGAACAATGCATCAGGAATTGCACAGTATTGGATTTGGTAGGGCCATACCTGTTCACAAGCCCCTAATCTCGGACAAGAAAACCCACCAGCAGTGGAGCCGTGACTGGCAAGATTGGACTGTTAATCAATGGGTGAAAGCCACATGGTCTGTTGAATCTCGTTTCATGCTGCTTTTAACAGATGGGAAGGTTTGGATATGACTAAAACATCATGAATCATTGGACCCCAATGTATCATGCCAACAGTTCAGGCCA
Source organism: Polyodon spathula (assembly GCF_017654505.1). Lineage (NCBI taxonomy): Eukaryota > Metazoa > Chordata > Actinopteri > Acipenseriformes > Polyodontidae > Polyodon > Polyodon spathula. Next base: position 74,684,517 of record NC_054535.1, read on the forward strand.
CTGGAGTTGGTGTGAGAAATTTCTGGCTGGCATGATTTAGGACTTCACAACCCATGCAGGGCAGGGTGACATCCAGTTCTTGGCTGGCCAGCTCATGTATCCAGATACTGATAGGCTGATCCAGAATGGCAATGCCACCATCCATTGAGCTCGTACTAGCTTTGGTAACATTATAGGGACTTCATATTTAATGTAATTTAAACAAATAATATCTGCTACACTGCAGCCCAATTTAATTATGGTGCTGCTAAGCTTGTTAAACAAGTGTTTGGTTGCAGACAGGTCATGAGATCACCTTGGCAACAGCAGGACATTGATGTTGCAATAGTATATGAGACCGGGCACAGTCTCGCTGGAACCGACTCCCCCTCATGTCACCCATGAGGGTGCAGTTATGCTTCCTCACATGATTTTCTATCCTAAATAAAGACAATGGGTATTGTTCATGATAAAGGTTTAGAATTGTCAAAATATTTCCAGAATGCTTGGGGAAATCACAAAAATGATAAATGACTCATTATACATACAGAAATAAAAAAAAAAAAGTGACAACGGTGTGACATACCACATTTTCAAAACAGCTCATTAAAATAGACCTATGTATTAAACAGCCTCCAAGTTTCAAAGTTGTTTGATCTATAAACTACCACAAAACTGGGCCACTGAGCCAATTTCCCAGCTGGTGAATTAACGAATGGTATCCAGTCAGGAATGTCTGAAACAGCCAATAAAGGTATAATAAACAGAGTTTTAATATATAAACAATATTTTCAAATATTCAGAGCACTTTCCCAAATGTATTGACAACCCTAATTTGCTTAAAATAGTAAGGATAACAAACATGAATGAATACATTATGTAATGTAATTAATAATATATTTACACTGTGTTTTAAAAATAATTAAGAAACGGTGTATAAATAAAGTCCAGTCAGATTGCTGTGGGTGTTATTTAGATAGCCTGGCACTTTAAAGAGCCACATATGTAGTTAATTTCCATCTAAGCCACTAAAAAGTACATTACAGATAGGCACGTTTGAGAAAATCCTTCCTTTTATCCTGCCAGCAGTTCCTGCTAGGAAACCCTCTGGTAATGCGATATATATTTCTGCTGAAAATAGGCAATTTAAGGCTTCATGGGCAGGATTTTCAAAAGGTTGTAAACGATAACTCCATTGTTAATCAACAAATTGGTAGTAGCATTGATTTGGGCATTTTCAAGCGGTCGTTATGCTTCTCTCGTTATTGAATAATTGTGCTAATGTGATTTCTGAAATTATGTTGATTTACGAAATAATGTTAATATCTTAACGAGCAGTGCTTCTTGCGACTATTTCTTTTGTTTCTGTGGGAATTTAAAAGCAAATCCGTGGTAACTGTCATAATTTATCAGCAGTTAATTTTGAGTTGGAAAAGGATATTTTAGCCTTTTCTATACTTGTGGTTATGAAGGAGATTTATCCACGTGTTTTAACCATTTGTAACCCTACTCAACGTTTGTTGTATTGCTAAAATGATATACTGTTATTTGCACGAAGTGTAATGTTACTGCCAAGAAATTATCAATGCAACTGTAGCCTATCTGAACTCTGGATACGTACATTATATGGCAGCTGACCGTTACTTTATATTACCTATATGTTACCATTATATTACAATAACGTTTCCCTAGGTGATTGCGGATGGCATCCTTGGCTTTTGACAGCTGTGTCTTATCCACACAAGAATGAAGAACAGGTGTACAAGGACATACAGATCTACTAGGAATGTGATCCAGATCATTGACATGGAATTTGCCTAAGAATATTTAATGCTGTCAGACTCCACACTTTATGTGCAATGTACACTTTCACCTTCACACATGTGTAATCATATAAAATGTTCTTATAATACTGTAAGTGTTCAGTGGCTACTTCTAATCATGTTGAGTTTATTTATCGTGGAGGCGAGCAAAGAGCACCAGAGAAAATGCATGATTAGAAAATTCACGAACAATTAATTATAAACATATTGTATATTGGGTAGGGAGTTCTATAGTAATTTTAAAAGCTTAATAAATTTATAATGAAGTGTTACATACATGATATACATGTAGAATATAGCTAAGAACTACAAACACAAAGGGCACTTCAAACATATTCATTTATAGTTATAATTGTACATACTAAAATACAGACAAAAGTAGATGTCAACATAAGAAAAAAAATTCCAACCAATATATATATATATATATATATATATATATATATATATATATATATATATATATATATATATATATATATATATGGCTTATGTTTTTTTTTTTTCTTTTTAACCAAAAAAGATTGCAAAAAAACTGCTCTTTGGCCTCACATACTGTCAGCAATGGCGCTAATTAATGTGGGTTGTGGCAATGGTTTGAAATATGGACAAATTTCCAGCAGCAGCTGGAGTGAGACTGTAAGAACTTGTTTCAAATAAAGCTCAAATAGCTATAATATGAAAACGACTTTCAATCATCTATTGACTGACAGAAAATCACTTGTCACTCTAGAGGTTTAAATGCTTCTTATTATATTTCCGATCCACTAAGGAACAGTAGCTTGTTCTGCAGTTTGAGCCCTGCTGTCTAATTTATCACAATTTATGCCCCTTGTGTATTGTTTTCTTCCAGTGTAAATAAATCAAATCAAATATAGTAATACCACCTGTTACTTTTAATATAAAGAACCCATTAAGATTTGATAGCCTGAACTGAATATATATTTTTTCTTATAGATTGGTCTCATGGGTCATGTGCTTTTAAAGTCAAGGTCATGTGTGAACTGTGTGCCTTTACAGGTTTACTTAAATATGATAGAGGACCTGTTTGCAGATTTATTATCAACTCACGATAACTAAGCAGACACATAGGTAATAGCTTTCCTGTTTGTAAGCTAAAACAAATTTTACCCATAATTACAATGTTATTTTGCATAGTTACAATGTACTTAATGTGAAAATATTTTTGAATGATTTAATTCTAACCCTGACCCCCCTAACCCTTATCCTTATCTGATACATATATCGTGCAAAATATTTATACATTAAGTACATTGTAACTATGGATAATAGCACTGTAATTGGGAGTAAGCACACATGTATTTACAAAGTAGCCACTATGTAAATACACAGTAATTAGAGACACTTAATGGAAAGTGTTACTGCCAAGTCACCTGGATCCAAGGTCTGTAATAGTCTGTCTGCTGTTGAATGGTTTCTGAAAGATTATTTTTATTTTTTTACTTTTCTCAAAATATGTGTACAAAAGGAAATCCCTCTGAGCTGGCTTGTCTATTTGGGTCATGATAGCTAAAAATTATGTTAAGAGTATATAGTTAAGACTAAGAACACACCAAATACAACTGCTTTCTATGAATTTCAAATCCATTGCATACATGTACTTGTGCCTGGGGGGGCGGTCTGTAATATATATATAATATATATATATATATATCATATATAAGATATATATTATATATATATATAGTCATAATCCCTTTGGTTGTTTTCTTTTCGATATGATGTAAAACAAACACCCCTCGATAATGCCTAATTGATAAAAGGTGTCATTTTCTAAAGCTTCTTGGTTACCAGTGTATCATTTAGCAATGCAGACATTATGTGAAGTTCCTTTCAGTCAGCAGACAAACTATCAATTGAGCTAGTTAAGTTAGTTATGAAAATTATTGCTCACCAAAAATCATTATTATTATTAGTTATTATTATTAATAATTATTGCAATTATTTTCAGACAAGTAGATCACCCATTGGTAGTCATTATCTGTAATATCCTGGGGCTACAAATAACCTACTGTACAGTGTAGGAAACATTAACAGACTGAATCATTTCAGGGCTGAGACTAGTTGAAGACCAATACTCCAGTCAGCAATACACTTCATGTTTTCCCCAGCCTGTTTATAATGTGCCTGTGTCCTCTTGGAAGTCTGTACATGAGGGGTTGCATCTATACATTTCTATTTCTGTTAACAAACAAAAAAGGGAATAAGCCCAATAAATGACGTATTCTGAAAAATAAACAAATCCAAGTACCTTTTTAAAAAAAAAATTGAAATCTTTTGCACAAAACCTGTTTAAAAGTGTTATGAATGTTGGATAACTCATGGCTTGCTTTTTGCTGTTGTTTTGCAATTTCTGTGTTGTGAATTACAATGCCTCTGAACAGCCTGCACAACATGTTTCAATTTGACATACAGATATATATATATATATATATATATATATATATATATATATATATATATATATATATATATGTATTATCACAATTTATTAATTTATTTTTATATTAATCTGTGTTTTCATTAAAACTGCAGGTGGCACCTAAATTCTGTGCTGGATGTTAACAGACCATTCCAAAACTCTACAGTGGAATCCAACACACTGTTTCTGAACTGCTGCTGGAAATGTCATATTAGAAGCAATCACGCAAGTTCAGAAATGTAGTTTATTTGCCCAACTAAAGCACTGCTCTCTCATTGTTCTTTTAAAACCCCTGTTAGGTCTCATGCTATGAAGCATCTGTTTCTGTAATGCCCTAATGGTTCTATTATCTTCTTAATTGGTTTGATCAACCTACCATAGATACTGCCAGCATTGCCAGTTTAACCCACTGTTACTCAATTGATAACCAGACTAGTTAAAAGGCAAACCTACATCCATGTCCGCCTATTTGTGCTTCTACTCAAGGTTTTAGATGTAAGACTATTAAGAAACCACAATCCTCCATCTGGCTCAGATCAACATGCCATAACAAAATTATGTATTTTTTCTTTTTCTTTTAAGTGGTTTCTCCTCTTTTCATCTTTCTCTGCTTCTTCTTACAGCATGACCTTCAGTTGATTAAGCGTGGATATAAACTGTTAACCTAATTATGACATCAAGCTGTGTTGTTTTAACGGTTTATCTAATTTCTCTGGATGATGGTAGTTGACTTCCCCTGGGATCTATGAAAATGAACTCTCTTGCATGTTTAGTTCCAGGGTTTTCTCTCATTAATCATCTTGATGGGGAATGGAATTGCTTCCTAATTTTTTCTTTTAACAACTGGCTGCTGTAATGGAGGTGGATGATTTTTAGATCGGTCATAGTTTTAGTCTTATTTGATCTTTTTTGTACATTTATTCTTCAAAACCTATCATTGTATTACCCTGAATTAATTCTAGCAGTACCCTAAGTAGACCACTGAATTAACAGCAACTGTAACACCAAAGTGCCACAGTACTGAAAATGTGTATTTATTCATACCATTGTTATACTTAATATGTCAAAAATATGAATATATTATCATTGTGGTACCATAGTGAATAGCTCATACCACTGTAGGTGTCCTTGTGCTAACACTGTCCCTGGTAATAAACCATGGAATGGTCACTGAAGATCATTTAGTAAAGGTTCTGAACTGGTAATGTTTTTTTTTTTTTTTATTTCTGACATTGACAGCATCCAAGACAGTAATAGTCTTATCCCCTCTGTAACAACATTGCCATATCCGGATTTTGAAAATGCAAAAAAAGCAAATTATTATTAGTTCATTTAGCAGGCGCCTTTATCCAAGACGACTTATAGAGACTAGGATGGTGAACTATGCAGCAACTGTAGAGTCACTTACAGCGACTCACCCAAAAGACAGAGCACAAGGAGATTAAATGACTTACATAGGGTGACACAATGAGCCGGGATTTGAACCAGGGACCTCCTGGTTAGAGGTCCTTTTCTTTAACCATCAGACCACACAGCCTAATTGCAATTGTTGTACTTAGGCAGCCCCAAATGTGTAGAGCTTAGCTCTTATATGTGCAAGCAGCAATTTAGTACAGTGGATTGAAATGGTTGCAGGCATGTATTAGAGAGGTCTTTCATCAGGCAGAGTAAACACACACTCAAAGTCAGATATTAACAAATATGATAAGGGTAATAGAAAGATCACAGAGAATAGTGTATAAATAACATGATAACATATTACATCAGACACAGGATGGCATTAAGTCTTTGTCATTCTTAACAAAACCACATAATCCTGATAAAGTATTCTTTATGTCCCCATTCTTGGAATTTGCTGGCTGTATATTGCAGAAATACTTATGCAAATCAGCAGTGCCTGATAATGTATCCTGTCAGGTGTAAAGCTCCTTTGGCTCAGTGTGAAACTCTGAGTCCAAATAAATCTTATTCCTCTACATTTTCAGCTGACTATGCTTGCACAGATTAGCTCAGACATGTACAAATAGACTTGTATCCCCTGAAAAAGCCTCCACAAGGTGCAACGTACACCCTACCTTACAAGAACTCCTGCTGGGAGGGGGGAGGAATGGCCTAATCCTATTATAATGCTAGAAAAGAGATTATCTTATCCCCAGCCATACATGAAAAAAACATCTGCTGTGTCCGTGTCACACAAACAGGTCAGATTTACCAACAAATGTTCAAAACAGCTTTCTCCTGCCCGCAAACTGCTCTTTTCCCTTCAATCAGCTGCAGTGAAAAGCTCCTAGTGACAAACAAGGATCAGATACAGCCACACTGGAACATCACATTGTTTCACCTCTGCTGGCTCATTATAATTTGATTTGTAGGATGTCAGTAAACACAAGGGAGCAATTTGAAGTGAAGGACTGCGGTAGATGACACACAGCAGGTGTTCACAGGCACAGCGCTATGGATGCACAGGAAACGAGATGAGATAGTGTGTTGGAGTGTGCAGTGTTGCAATAAGCTGGTACCTCTAGTAACGCTGCTTGGTCTTTTTCATGTTATTCATACTCGTTGTGGTCAATTTGGTTTGTTTATAGTTTGGGTAATGTTTCCTCAATCATTTTCGTATTCAAGTCAGATGTCAGTTGAGTGTGTGTAGGTTTCTGAAATTTTTACTTATATTGCTTTGAAGTGAGGGCTATGCATTCAGGGACAGCAAGATATTTAGTACAAAAGTGGTCTGAGTAAGTGTGAGTAGGGTCAAATATTCAACAAATGCCCCCCTCCCCTTCCCATAGCTATACAAACCAGCACAGGTTTACATGTTGTTAGATGAGAGTATATTACTGTGTTTTTGCATGATAGGCTATGCATGTTTGGTAGCTTGGTAGACATGTGTATCTCTTTAAAGTTCCTCTAGCCTCTGGGAGCAGCGGAATGCAAATCCCAGAAGATAAAGTACTCTTACACACAAGAATGTGTGAGCTCAACTTTGTATTTTGTTTAAATTGGGGGAGTACATAATTAACACTCTGGTAAGCTAGATACAGACTCGACTGTTGACTCCACTGGCTCTTTTAACATAGCTTGTTGGTCTATGTGCCTGGAAACCACGATTTCTTCTGCTGCCTTTGCCTTCAATGCTGTGTTCAGGATACTGACCCTTTCAGTAGTTCCAGACAAAACATAAAGAGAAGACATTTCTGGAGGGCATTGTCTAGTTTTAGCTCCCACATCTAAATGGCTCATTTTCATAATCAGACTTGCATGCATTGGCAATGATGGAGATTAGTCAGAGTAGTGAGTGATGTCAACTGGTCATTTTATTTGAGTACAAAGCCACATTCTTTTGGTTGGGAGTTGACCTTTTAGATATTGCATTGTTTTGTTCTTTTCCAGTAATTTATTAAAAAGGGAGACATACTGTACAATGAATTGAAAGGGATTGGGGAATTCAGCATGAGTCAACAAAATACACACTACTGTATATGCTTTCTCTAATTCAGTGAACTCCAAAAGAGGTAGGAGGTGCTCACCAGTTAAGTGTTAAACATAACTGCTGTGCTGGATAAAAGACAGAAACCATGGCCAGTGTAGGGAGAATATACAGTGCAGCACATTGACTTTCCACACAACATGTGAAATTAGCATGATCAAATTCAGGGGATTCCAAGGACTGGGTAAAACAATTAAACATGCTGAGAAAGAAAGCAATTGAAAATAATTAAAAAAGCCTTTTTTAAATATATAATTTAAGATGGAAAATGATTGCGCCAAGGTTTAGTTTTTGTTGTTTGTTTTTTGTGGTTTTAAAGAACGTTTCAGATTTCAGGATGATCGGGATCCCTCAGAGAGTATTGCAGCAGATCAACAAAAACCATTGAGCTGATCAAGAGCTGGATAATGCGTCTCAGCTGGGGTGACATAATGCGCTAAAACAAGAGGATGATGTAATGCGTATCTAGAAATGCAGAGGCAATTTCTGATCCAAAGTCTCTGTGTGGAGCGATTAGGAAACTAACTCCCTGCAATAGCACAAAGTACACATTATTTTAAAGCACTGCAAGAATCTTTACTATGTTATACTTGAATCCAACATTGAAACTCTAAACTACATATTATACCTATGCATATTCTCTTGTCCCACTAGCACCCATCAATGTGGTCTTCATGGTATAATGGACCACATCCTGAGACAGTGTGGACACACCTGGTTATACTGCAGTGTTGTTTGAAGGGCTCCTAAGCATGGAACTATTTAACTAAGCCTAAAACATTGGCACTGTGTTTTTATTGGACAGTCCTAGTACCTCAGGTTGTTATTGGGTGTGGTCTATTCTGTGGGCTCTTCAAAAAGCTTCTACAGTATGCCATTTTGTGTGGATGGCAAACTAAGGTGTCTTAAGCAGGAACAAATCTAAATATCCCGCCTGTGAAGAAAATAGAATTGTCAAGATGCTATGCACAGGTGTCTAATGTTATTGGTGTGTGTGTGTGTGTGTGTGTGTGTGTGTGTGTGTGTGTAGCCTAGTTGCTGTTTTATTATATATAGATAAAAACTTAGACAGGAGTTTCAGCTTAAAATTTTCAGTATGTACATGCTGATTTAATTAAAAAATACATGCATGTTGCACCAGTGACATCTCTCACAACCCAACAGTTTGAATTTCAACATGTAGAAAGTGCTAAACAAAAACTTATAGAAAGTGCTGTTGTAGTGTATCTTGTAAAGGTAATCAAGGAGAAAAAGCAGTTTAAAATGCTTGCCATGTTTGAAGCATTGGTATTACCGTAAGAGACACATTTTGAAGCAAGGCAGAGGCTCACTGTTACTATTACTGACATCGCTGCAGGGCTGACAGCGTGCAGAGCAACAAGGGGATTAAAGTGTTACCAAAAGCTTTTAATTACCCTGCGATTCCAGGAATGTGCCTTAACATGAAATGACACGATGACTGCAGCCTTCTGGACATGTTAAACAAATAAGCTTAATTGTCTTAAGTCTTAAATAATGAATGATGCAAATAAATCCATACAACCTGGCTTGACTGAACGTTATACCCAGAAGCATTAATATAGAAGGTGAACCTTCATTTCAGAAAAGAACAGCTACACGTTTTTAATGACAGGATCAAGTCTATTTAATGAAAGTAAATTCACTCTTCTGTTATTTTGAAATACCACTATAAATAGCTACCTGATTCACCCTTACCCTTTTTCAATAAATAGAATTTAATTAATAGAAAATAAATTAAAACTTAAAATTTACAACTATTAGCCTACACTACAATGATCTGCTACCAATGTGGACCATGGGTCAAGCCATCATCATTGTTCTGGTAGGGTGCTTTTTGTGGTTTTCTGTGTAGCCCTCCTGACATCCTTTGAATCAGTGGCGACTCATCAGAGGAGGCACTGTTTACTCCAAAAATACATTATATATATACAGTGCTCTCCCGCTATAACACCGGTCTCGGGGGACACACAATATGAGCGTTATAAACAGGGGGCGCCACGGGACACATAACACATCTGACTAAAATACAAAATAAAATAACTCCCTCTCTTAAATTCACACATGAGGCAAAAATGAATGCAAATTCCCATGAATTAGCCATGCATAAAGCACCATGTAATCAACACTATATTTTTACAAAAAAAAAAAAAAGAAAAAAGGTAACATTCCCACTTGAGGATAATTTTAATTAGCAGTTTGTAAACTATAAATAACCTGTCTAAACAGCGGTTGGGAGTTCAGTTTGAAGTGACAGACAAGCAAACCAAGTGTGAGAAGGAGAGCTGGTCGAGTGAGAGGAAGAGGGAATGGCCTCACCCCAGGTTCGGCTGCCGCAGAGGGGCTGAAGCGAAGCTGAAGCGTCTCCTGGAGAAAGCTGCAACGCCACGTAATTTAACCACGTAATAGGCCTAATACTTACTTAGTTATAAAACGAATGCTGAATAAGATGTCTGTGTTATAAAGTGGCTGCGCAGCTTTTCTTCAGTTCAGATACTGTATCAAAAGGGAGAGACAGAAACAGAAGTTAGTCTGAGAAGTTGTTTACAGTTTGAACAACACCAGTACTGTATTTACTGAAGAAATATTGCATGACTCAGTCGTATAGGGAATTGGGGTTATGCTGTACAATAGGGCATTGATTTAACATCTCATCCGTAGGATGGAGCACAAGGAGGTTAATTGACTTGCTCAGGGTCACACAGTGAGTCAGTCAGTGGCAGAGGTGGGATTTGAACAAGTGACTTTCTGGTTACAAGCCCTAGACTTTAACCACTGGACAACACTACCTCCTTGTGTGTGTGTATAAAACATAAAACTTCAATTAAACGCCTCTGTCGTTGATTTACAATTATTTGAGACAGGTGTTTATATGAGATCAGTAGCTTCACATGCTTCATGTGGTCAGTGAGAAGTTGCTAACACACAACCTTGTAGCAACATCGTAACTCAATTTAAACATTCCAGCAACTTTGTTAAAAGGTTGTGTGTCAGTGGAAACTACTACTGTAAGTAACAGTTTTGTTTTATAACAAAATTACACTGTATTGTACACCATCAAGTATAATGCAAAAGTATTATTATAGTCTTTATATATGCACTGGTTAACAAGGATACAAATAAAATAAAAATCTAGATTTAGATACAGATTCAGTTTATAAATGGGGGGTCTTAGCTTTTAGTTTAAGTGATTTGCTGTGTGCAGAATGTAGAAAACGAGCAAACGAGGGTACAACATTTTATTAAACAAATCTTTAATAAAATCTTTAATAAAGTTATAATAAAAAATAGGGTGAACAAACATTACAATTACCATTCCTAATTGTATGAACATTATTTAAAGGCTAGTCACAGGTATTCTGTAATAACAATAACAATCGTAAAATCGGTTTCATTTACAGGGTTTTGCTGTGAAACAATTAAATGGGCTTTTAAATCCTCCATGTCCTTACTTTCTCATTTAAAAGTGGAAAGAAGAACAAGAACACAATAGTGCAACATTTAAGTGACGAGTTTTTTCTATTGGTGTTAAATACAGTTACAAATAGTGATTGTAATAAATATATATTATAATGTTATTTTACCGTTTATTAGAAGGGGGTGGTGGTAGGGAGCAAAAGAAAATATGAAGGGGTGCACAGAAAACAAGTTTGGGAACCACTGGGTCAGAAGGAAAGAAAAAAGACAACTTGCAAGTTTGCTCTTAGGGGCTTTTCTTTCAAGGCAATATTACAGGCCTGGTCACACGGGCGTCTTTTGTCGACAGCATTTCATCCAATTAATTATATGTAGTCTATAGATATGGAATATAGTGTTTATGTATTGCATATCTATAGACTATAGTATTACAATAACATATTTAATTTGAATAAAATACAGGTGTAGCGTATTTTAAAAAATATGTTTTATTTTAAATTAATTAAATAAACAAAGTGAAATCTCAGGTCTGCCTTCTTGCTCTCCAAAGCCTAGAATTAAAAGTACAGCATTGAAAACATTGTTTGGGATTAATGAATACCGATATATTTATTATGTTTGGCATATTAAATATGTAGACCTAACTAAATAACTCTACTAATGTACAACTTTTATTTAATTAAGGAGGAACTACAGGTTTGTTATCATGTAATTAGCACATTTTTCGTAGTCTTCCTTTGCAGCATGTTTGCGTCTGAAACGTGCATTATGACTGGTTGTATTACGTTGTTGCCTGTGTGTTGCAGCTTGTCGATCGCAGGCTTGTCTCCCGTGTGACCATCGCAAACTACAAGGCAACACGCAGGCAGAAAATGTGTTTCTCGTGTTGCCGTCGACAAAAGTTTCCCGGGTGACCAGGCCTTACGAGTTTATCTTATCATCTGATTAGCAAGTAAGTTGATTTTTCTTTTTAACAATGTATTCCATTAGTTTAAATCTGTACCATAGCAGTACATTTACAGCTCTAGCCTTTAGTCTTAACTAAATTAAGCTAAATTAAAATAAAATAAAATAGCACTCAATTCAATAAATTACCTGTTAGTTTAAAGTTTATATGAAAAACGGGACAACATATCCAGCACAGTACTGGTACTTCAGATTACATGCAAGTAAACATTTTTATTTATTGTCAAATTGTCCAATTAAAGTTGCCTGTAAAACATTAGGTGTCACTAATAAATGCTTGTAAAAAATAGCATTTATAACAAGCGTTATTTTTAATTGTCTTTCACTACAATTGCATTTTATAGCAAACAGGTGTGACTAATCGATTAATTAATCGTCCTGATGGGGTGATTAATTGATTAAAATGGCAAGATTAAAATCTCTAATATATATGTGTGTATGTGTGTGTATATATATATATATATATATATATATATATATATATATATATATATATATATATATATATATATATATATAAAGTAGCAATCAGTTAATGCAGGCAGTCGGGCTTATGTCTCTGTGTGACTACGTCACCCCTACCAGCCCTGCTGCTGCCTTCCCCTGTGCACACTACAATATACAGTATATGTAATATAACAATAAACCCATAGCTTTACGCGGAGGCACCCTTCTGATCCAAATTCTCCACTAACTCACCGCGGTACATTCGGAGGTGGCAGATGCCAGTGTTGATTGATCCCCTTTACAAAAAAAAAAAAACCTTTAGAATTATATGGGGTGGCGTGTTAAAAAAAAAAAAAAAGCGTTAACATTTTAACTTCTTTTTTTCCAGATCTAACTTAAGTCTTCTATTTTTTCCCCAGATTTATAAATATTGTGATAAAATAAATATTTTTTTTAATGTCTACAATCAGACATGATTTATAAATCTAGTTACAAGATTTAACATTTAGCTAAATACTTAACTAAATCTTAAATCTCTTTAATAAAATAATAATGATAAAAAAATAGGTGTAATTTTCGTTATTCTAAAATAAAGGGCTTTACATAATCTCTGTAAAATTGTAGTGTCCACTGTGAAAACGCAACATGAAATAATAAATTAACATCCAAAGCAGCACTATAGCATTAAAATGTTCATTATAAAAAAAATGGTGCCTGAGTTACAAGCTCTTACAGTGTCTAAACATTTTTTTTTTAAATATCCAAAATATGGATTGTAGCATAACAACAGGAAAAAGTAATCCATTAAACTACGAAGTCTGTATCATCTGATTCGAAACCTCAGAACTCCACGTGTTCTTCGCCATCTGAACCTTCATGATCGCTGATGCAAGCAATTGTCTCAATCATTCAGTGCACAGAGCAACTACTTCTAGGCAGTTTCTTCTATTCATATGAGCTGCGATATTTCCCCTCAGGCATTATTTAAGCATGTTTTTTTTTTTTAAATAAAATTAATGGTGAAAATATGACTTTCAGCTAAAATTTGGGGTGGGGCGATTGTTCAAACCGTGGCGTTGACTCGACAGAAGTTTAAAGTTTGGGCCTTTTTTGACATACATTCTGATAAGTCACACTTTGAAACAAATGAATATCAAGTTTCTGACAGGTCGTGATTGTTATGTAAGTTCGTGCTCTGACTAGAGTCTTTGCCATAAATATTGCTCAGCAGGGTTTGACTCCTTGACACAAAAATCCTCAGTTCTCTAATAACCATATGTGGCAGAGCAAAGCTCTGCCCTTTTAAATTGGCAGGGATGGGGTTAACTTCCCCTGCCTGCCTGGGTTTATTATGTTCAGGTGGCTGGGGTTGATTAGTTGATTAGGTTGATTAACGATCAATCAGCGCCCAGCCACCTGATATAAAAGGAGGCCTCAGCTTCTCATTTGGGAGAGGGAGCTGAGGAAGCAGGTTGGTGTTTGTTTTGTGGTTTTTGAATTTTCTAAATCCAGTGAAGGCATTGCCCAGCCTGGAAACTTTATTTTTGTGAGTTTTGTTTTTGCTTTATTTGTGTTTGAGTATCTGTTATTTTGCCCTTGTGCACTTTATTTTTGTTTATTTATAATAAAATAGTTATTTTTTTGAACTGCAGTCTGTCTCTGGGCCTCTATCCACTCGCCAGCCTGCCACATTTGGTGTCAGAAGTGGGATAGCGCCACCTAGAGGCTCAGAGCAGTATTTATTTTTTTTTTTTGAAAAAAAAAAATGGGAAAGAAGAGCAGACAGTGGAAAAGGCAGGACAAGCAGCAGCTGAAGAAATGTAAGCTGCTGCAGCCACCGCTGGAGGACCCGGCCAGCCTCTTCCCCTGGTGTTCCTGGTGTGGGAAGGAGGACCATCGTTGGCGGTCCTGCCCAGACGTGCCACCGGCAAACTGGTGTGGCCGGTGTGAGGAGGACGGCCACAACTGGGCAGGATGCCCCTACAACCAGGCCCAGGAAGAGGTGCCGTGTTCACCCCGGGCATCAGGGGCCACCCCACTACCTCCAGCACCACCACCTTCACCACCGTCCCAGGAGATCTGGGACTGGTTGATGCACCCTGAGGCAGACCTCGTCCACGATCTCCCCATAGTTATCAACACGCTGTGGCGTCGAGATGGGGAGAGGTGGGAACAGTGGGAGGAACAACACCACCCGGCCTCCTTCCCAGAGGTTGCCCTCATGGTGGTTAATTACCTGGCGGTAGACATGGGAGATCCACCGGTCACTCCAATAAAGAGAGGTGAGCCGCCTTCCCGAGAGCCAGAGAGGGGTGAGCCGCCTTCCCGGGAGCCAGAGAGGGGCGAGGAGCTGCCGTCGCTCCCAGAGCCAGAGAGGGGCGAGGAGCTGCCGTCGCTCCCAGAGCCAGAGAGGGGCGAGGAGCTGCCGTCGCTCCCAGAGCCAGAGAGGGGCGAGGAGCTGCCGTCGCTCCCAGAGCCAGAGAGGGGTGAGGAGCTGCCGTCGTCCCCAGAGCCAGAGAGGGAGGAGGAGCCTCCGTCGCTCCCAGAGCCAGAGAGGGAGGAGGATCTGCTGTCGCTCCCAGAGCCAGAGAGGGGTGAGGATCTGCTGTCGCTCCCAGAGCCAGAGAGGGAGGAGGATCTGCTGTCGCTCCCAGAGCCAGAGAGGGAGGAGGATCTGCTGTCGCTCCCAGAGCCAGAGAGGGAGGAGGATCTGCTGTCGCTCCCAGAGCCAGAGAGGGGTGAGGAGCTGCCGTCGTTCCCAGAGCCAGAGAGGGGTGAGGAGCTGCCGTCGTTCCCAGAGCCAGAGAGGGGTGAGGTTGCCGTCGCTCCCAGAGCCAGAGAGGGGTGAGGATCTGCCGTCGCTCCCAGAGCCAGAGAGGGAGGAGGATCTGCTGTCGCTCCCAGAGCCAGAGAGGGAGGAGGATCTGCTGTCGCTCCCAGAGCCAGAGAGGGAGGAGGATCTGCTGTCGCTCCCAGAGCCAGAGAGGGAGGAGCCGCCGCCGCTCTCAGAGCCAGAGGGAGCCGGGCCGCCGCCGCCGCCTCCGCCTCCGCCACCAGAGGGAGCCGGGCCGCCGCCGCCGCCTCCGCCTCCGCCACCAGAGGGAGCCGGGCCGCCGCCTCCGCCTCCGCCACCAGAGGGAGCCGGGCCGCCGCCGCCGCCTCCGCCACCAGAGGGAGCCGGCCGCCGCCGCCGCCGCCGCCACCTCCGCCACCAGAGGGAGCCGGGCCGCCGCCGCCGCCTCCGCCACCAGAGGGAGCCGGGCCGCCGTCGCCGCCTCCGCCACCAGAGGGAGCCGGGCCGCCGTCGCCGCCTCCGCCACCAGAGGGAGCCGGGCCGCCGTCGCCGCCTCCGCCACCAGAGGGAGCCGGGCCGCCGTCGCCGCCTCCGCCACCAGAGGGAGCCGGGCCGCCGTCGCCGCCTCCGCCACCAGAGGGAGCCGGGCCGCCGTCGCCGCCTCCGCCACCAGAGGGAGCCGGGCCGCCGTCGCCGCCGCCTCCGCCACCAGAGGGAGCCGGGCCGCCGTCGCCATGCTACCTTGGACATTCGGGGCCCCCTCAACCAAAGAAGGCTTGGGGGCTCCGACATCAACCCCGCCCACCACCACCCACCATAACAGCCCACCCAAGGGACATAATTGGACTCTTGGGGGGGGGGGGGGGGGGGGGGGGGAAGGGGGGAGTTGGCCGATTGCGGCCGGTGTACGTTGTACATGGGGGGAGGTGTGTGGCAGAGCAAAGCTCTGCCCTTTTTAAATTGGCAGGGATGGGGTTAACTTCCCCTGCCTGCCTGGGTTTATTATGTTCAGGTGGCTGGGGTTGATTAGTTGATTAGGTTGATTAACGATCAATCAGCGCCCAGCCACCTGATATAAAAGGAGGCCTCTGCTTCTCATTTGGGAGAAGGGAGCTGAGGAAGCAGGTTGGTGTTTGTTTTGTGGTTTTTTTGAATTTTCTAAATCCAGTGAAGGCATTGCCCAGCCTGGAAACTTTATTTTTGTGAGTTTTGTTTTTGCTTTATTTGTGTTTGAGTATCTGTTATTTTGCCCTTGTGCACTTTATTTTTGTTTATTTATAATAAAATAGTTATTTTTTTGAACTGCAGTCTGTCTCTGGGCCTCTATCCACTCGCCAGCCTGCCACACCATATTTTTTATTAAGAAAGGTAATGCTATATTCATGGCCATGACAGACTAGCTGTGTGTGGTGTGTGCATGTCTGTACATATATCACTATAGTAACAAACATTTCTATTTTCAGTGGCACATCCTACACTTGTATATGTGAAATATGTAGCCTGTAAATAAAGGTCCCATTTCTACTTAGTACAGAGGTCACTTCAGAGTCACATGCATGTGTGGTTCAGTATTCACAGCAGGGTGACTGGTCTGTAGACCGTATGCTTTGTACGCAGATGGGGGTGTGTGGTCTAACCTTTATTTTGGCCCTGCAATATCAGTTTCACATTTTGGGTTATCTATAACTATCATTCTTACCCACATACCTCCCTCAGCAAAATATGATTTATCTACTGGTGTAAACAGTATACTTTATAGATTTCCAACAAAACAAACAACAGCAAACACAAACCTAATGGATTTAAATGTATTATTGTTCTGAAATGATCATTCTATTAATTTTAAACAAATGTGAATGTTTCAAATTATTTAATTAACTAGATTGAGAGATTCATTTCCAGTGGGAACCTATAAAATTAAGCAACTATCTTGATCTAACTGGCCACAAGCTATCTGAGTACAAACTGTGCTGATAATATCTTCAGGCTTCTTCCCTTTTTGAAAACAAAAAGGCAGTTTAGACCAAATTAGCACATTTTTAGTTTTACTTCATATAGTTTATTTTGTAGTGGCAGATCAGACAAATGGAATTTTACTAGTAGAAATTATTTTATGATGTGATAAAACACAGGATGAGCTTTGACACTATTGTCATCATTTGATACTCATCCCCAGCTGAATTCTATCTATAAGTCCTTCAGTTTTACCATTGAGGCAGCGTAAGGCCAGATTCATTGAGCATTTGCAAACGACACAGACCGAAGTGTTAAAATTGCAAATGAAACAAACGACATAACATGTTTCTAGGGACATCATTTGTGTACTTTTTATCTTTAAATAAGTTTTGTAGTACCATTCGAGAAAACGTTATAGCAATTTACTACTGCAAAGCTTATTGCTGTAAACCTTGCACTTCTGCATTATTTGGTTTCAGCAGTCTAGCAAATCGACACCCGCAAGCAATGGTATTTTGAAATGTAAATGTCAGGGACAGGAACTAATCTTGCTTAATGAGTGATGCAAAAAATGACTATACTGATAGTATTGCAGAAAGTACTAACCCCAGTAGCAGAAGTGAGCTGTTCTTCTGTAAATGTCTAAATGATTGTAGCCTTATTTATAAATAGCACTGTGACACACGATATTCTGTGGTCAGAAATTCTCTGAGTTCAAACTACAGATACAATTATATTTAGTTTTTTTTTTAAGACCCAGCCTCCTACATTGACAGTGAAACACCAGACTAGCACATTTGGCCGATCTTGCAGTACCTCACATTTTGTTATTTTCTGTTTTATGACATACGATTGATTTTGAAGTGGCTGATTAAACACTGGGGGCTGCTACTTGAAGATATGTTTTTTAGTGCTGGAACAAATATCCAGGTATTCGAACAAATATTTTTTGACACGTATTCGGATACAAAAATCAGATGTTGGTATTCATTAGAAATTACAAAAATACCTTACATCTATTTACCATCTCACCAGAAGTTGCGCTACAGTTTCAAAAATGGCAAATCAAAAGAGCTCTGCTTGATATGTGAGATTAATATATAAAAAAAACGCAGGGTTAACACAGCAGTTTTTGAGCCTCTATACAAAAGTTTAAGACAGAAAAAAGTAAACAAACCAGATTATGCGCATGCGCATAGCGATCTCTATGGAAGGCCATCTGGGTCAAAAATGCATTGTGTTGCTTTAGAGCGATTCAGAATCTCATGGGACAGAAAAAAGGCAAGCATGTCATTCTAAAATGCCTTGTTTAAACAGTGCCCAACTTGCTGGAAACGTTATGTGTAGTGATCTTTATATAGATTTTATATATTATGTATTTTTTGTTGTGGAATGTAATAAACGAGAATCAAAACAGTGATCCACCTCCCCCTTAATTTTACAACGCCATTTCCATGGTTGTTTTATTTGAAGTGTTTAAAGTAAAATTTCAGTTTTCGTTTGCTTGTTCAGCTACAAAAAGGCACAAGTAAACCTCATGTTATTAGTTTATGAAAACATGTATATGACCACTGTTTACTGTGAAGAAACAGCAATGGCAAGGAATGAACAAAATAAATAAATAAATACATAAAACGTGGTGTCAATTTTATGTACTATTTATTTCAGGAATAAACAAAACAGGATTTAACCTGAACTGCTATTTGGCATCCTTTGTTTTTTGTAGTTAATTCACTGGGGTAAAGTAAGGCCTACACAACGTATTCTTTACTGTTGGGATATTGTTCTATCGTAATGTATTATGTATTGTAATGTCTTGCTGTAAAATGAAGGCACATACACAGGGGGCACAGCCACGCCCCCTGCCTCTGCTGCTATGCTGTCTCTGCCTGCGTTCAACGAAATATAATGGCCTTTCTTACTTTTTGAAAACCAACGAATATCCGAACGAATATTTAAATTATGAGCGAATATCTGAACATACAAGTCACGCGTTTGGCCTAGCACTAATTGTTTTAGGACATGCTAAAATTAACTACCAGTTAAATTGTTATTAATCTGTTTTAAATTCTACTGTCCTATAGTTTATTTTCAGAATGTTATAACTGGGTACTGCATTTTTTCAGTTTATAAATATCATTCAAGGGGAAAAAAAAGGAAAACAAATTGAACAAACCTCTCTTTTTACAAATTTGTGTTTTTGTTCTACTTGTTAAATTATACAGGCCAGGCCAAGCAGGGAGAATGAATGAGATGGGAGAGTGTGGAACAACACAAGATCAGCTGGCAAGACCTATGGAGAATGGAACAGAGTGGGACCAGTTTCCTCATCAGATCAGCATATGATGTTCTCCCATTACCACAGAACCTAAACCTCTGGGTGGGTGAGGATCCCTCATGTCCATGGTGTTCATTACCTGCAACAGGTGGATCTTAGCCAAGGACGGTTTACTTGGCGCCATGACCAGGTGCTGCAATGTTGGGCCTAAGCATTGGAAGACAAGCGTAACCTGACCAATAAGTTGCCACCAGTTCCATCAAAGCATTACACACAAAAGACAATATTCTTCCGTCCAGGAGATCAACCACCAAGAAAAGATGTTAAAATCAAGCCTCGCTCAGGAAAATTGGAAGCTGCTAGAGACTGGAACATGCTGTCAGATGTTGGTCAACGGCTTATTTTTCCACCTGAGATTGCCACCACTAACCTTCGACCATACATTGTCTTGTGGTCTGGATCAGCATGCCTTGTTCATCTGGTAGAGTTAATAGTGCCATGAGAAGATGCTGTGGATGAGGCGTATGACAGGAAGAAACTTTGGTATGCTCAACAAGCTGCTGAAGCAGAACAGTGAGGATGGAGAGTCCGAGTTTACCCAGTGGAGGTGGGTTGTCGAGGATTTGTGGCACACTCTACAACCCAGTTTCTCAGAGACGTCGAGTTCAGTGGCCAAGAGTTGCGTCGCACAATGAAGAACTTATCTGAAGCAGCAGAAAGGAGCAGCAACTGGCTGTAGTTGAGACTGAAAGATTCTGGATGGGGAGCTCAAGCACAATAGAAAGAAAGCAACGCTGATGTAGAGGTAAGTAAACTGGGCTGAGCTGAGTGGGGGATGGAGGGGGGTGATGCTCGGATGCCAGAATCACTATCGAACCCTCTTGAGGTGTCGGGGGCTAGTCAACAAAACACTGACGATGGAAGGTGCCCACTTGAAGACCTCAGAGATGTATCCTACTTAGCTCAATCCAGACAGTTGTCATGCTGATGCGGTGGGGAGACCGCACTGGGTTGATCCCCAGAGGCAGCATCGCAGCCGCTGTGTGTGCTGATGCGTTGGGGCAGCAAAATGAGCTGATCTCTGGAGCCAGCATTACACTTCAGCTTCAACACCAGACAGAAGGATATCTACATCATCAGATGGAAAACAACGCAAATGTATGGAGATGCAGATGGATCACACTAGTTTACTGCAAAGCTACGTCTTAGCTGGTGCTTATCTTGGCGAGAGCCGAGTTCAAATCAGCATGAAGTTCAACATCTACTCTCATGTAATGGAAATCGCAGAGAATATCTGTAGAACTGACTATTTTCACAAAAGTTAAAATTCTTAAATATGTGAATGAATAAACAAATAAACTATATATATAACCACTTAGTTTTTGGTCTATTGGTTAAATTATGCAGGGAATATCTATAGTTCTGACCATTTCCACATATGTTAAGATTGCTTCTTTGTTCATGAAAAAAATAACAAACATATATTACTTAATTAGCAAGAAGCTTTGTGACAGGCAATGGCTGAGCAGTGACGTCAGGCCAGAATGAGGAAGCGAAACACACTCAGGTACTGCAGTTGAAAAGACGCGTGGAGCGCCGTTTTATTTTTAACACAAAAATAAATAAAATATTTCAACAAAAAAACACTGCTCATAGAGCGAAAATAAATATTAAAACAAAAACAAATCACGAACACAAAATAATAAGATCCTAGGTCAGGCTGGGCAGTTGTTCTCACTGTTCCTAGAATCTGTTCTTTTCAGTTTTTAAAGTAATCTCTCCTTGATCGCTCTCATTCCGCCTCTCGAACACCCCACCCCGACTGCAGAGAGCTGCAGACTTTTATGCAGGTGACCATCTCCGATTAGCAATAAATTAAACAATGAATTAATAGGGAGATGGCCACCTTCTGCATGAGGTTTTTAATTGTGGGTGGGACTTCCCATCCACGCTACAAAACACAAAAACAAAACAAACGCAGCTACTCCGTCATAAATACAATAACAAAACCCACTGCGTTCGCCGACATTTATATACATAATAAACACAAATAAATAAATCAAAACACAAAATAAACTGCACAGGGGCGGAGGGGGAAACCCCGTTCTAAAAATAAATACTGTACAGGGCTGCTCGCCCTGTTACAAGCATATAAGATGCATGGACTGCAGGAGCTTTTAAAACAACACTCATTTTGCAAATGAATGTATCTCTCCCTTGTTGAAATGTATTCAATGTTCATTCATTTCCAAACCATCATCTACTATGAAGCTGGACTAATACTATCTTAGTAAGGGAGAGAGGGTGTGTGTCTGTGCTTGCCACGTTCTCTCCTATGTTAAATATAATTCCCATTAATAAATTTGCACGGTACATTTTGCTGTTTGCTTTTATCACAGTATACAGCAGCAAACCTATATAAGGGTAGACGTCTCCTCTCAAAAAGCTAAAAGGTGAATCACGTAACCCTCAGCAAAGATTCCCAGGGTCATGTTTACTTACACATATTAATTTTCAATTTGTCACAAGGTTTAGGTTATGCTCCTTATTACTCCACATTCTCAAACCAAAAACAATTTTAACTGTAAACTTGCCATCAATGTTCTTCTAAAGTTCCACAATTAGTTTATATTCCCTTTTTCTGTTTTATCAACCTTATATAATACCGGCACAAGTTCTACATGCTTTAGCGTCCTTCGGTATCCAGTACAAAATACTTCTACCTTTTTACAAGCTGGTTGTGCAGATTTAACAATGGAAGAAGTCAGGACTTCAATGAAATCTGTTCTCCAAAATAGAGATGCTTGAAGCCAGGTGTGGACAAAACCAGTCCTTGAGGTCTGGAGTCTTTCAGATTCTGTTGGTCTAAATAAATAATAACTGCTTAAGGCCTAAAAGGAGGTTTAATGTAGTAGTTTGGGATACATGTGAAATAAAGACCAGGAGATGCCTGTTACCTCCAGGACTGGAATTGAGTTCCCTTGCTAAGCGTTGGGAAATACCCCTAAAGCTTTCAAATAGACACTATATCACCCTGATGCCTCCTCTGTACTGTGTATTCTTGCAAATGTCTTTCTAAACACAATTGCAGTTATTTTGGTATTTTTATCTGCTTGCGCAAGTCATTAATAAGCTGGGCAAGGCTACCAGTCATGCCAGTCCCCAGCACTTGTGTGTTTCCCGAGGAATCTTTTGTGTAAATAAAATTCCTTCTCAACCAGTTTGCTATTTTATCTTCTTCTGTAAAAGAGGTGTTTGAGAAGACCCAAAGGGCACGTAATACGACATTCAGAAGAGTAAATGGGAGTACAAGGAATTTGGAAGCCTTCTCTCAGCTGATCTATAATAGTACTGAATGTTCTAAAAGTCAAACAGTGTTCACGATCACTTAAAGCATGCAATAAGTGAAGCTTGAGTTAGAAGTGAGGACAATGCTCTAGTCTCTGATACAGCGTGTCTAACCTTATACTTCAGCCAACAGGTATTTAATTACACCCATCAACTGTTAGAAAAGGCACATGATGACTAATTACTAGAACTAACCCCTTTGTTCTTAATACCTTACAGGAAGGAAGCAGTTCAGACATTGTTTTTGAGTGTAAATTCTAAGAAACCCAGATACAGTTTTGGTATTTGATAGTAATGTTCAGTTCTGGGAAAGGATGGCTATGAGAGGTGCTCTGTGGTTTTATTGTGTCTGTTATGAAATACTGATATTAGACAGTGAAGAAAGCAGTAGATTAACTGGACTGTAAGCAAGATGGCCTTGCCTTATAAATGTACTGTTTTCAAATAGGGGTATAAACTAAATATGTACATGGTATAGAGAACTGAAATTTTGTGGTGCATCAATTATTTCTACAAATCCCCAATTTTGTATGAACTACTTGAAATTGAAGTGTCAGGAATTCAAATTAGTGATATATTTAAAAAGAAAAGAAATGCAGTTATAATATATTGATTAACAACCCCTAATGGGGTAAAATGTTTATTTATTTGATTATTTGAGTCCAGTCTCTGTCTTGTTTAATGCATGAAAGAACACGACAATTACTAATATAAATAATTAACTGATGAGAAATCTTGTTGTCTTTGTCAGAGGCAATCCGTAAATCTGGACGGTGGAGGAAAATGAATCAAGTTGTAGCCATGGGCGCCGATCTCTACTGTAAGGTGAGGGGGACGAAACGTGTGACAATTTATAAAACTAAGGCGTTACGTCACGACAGATTATTCTAAACACAGATGGCGAGTATTGAAATGGCAGCGATAACAAATGTTCTTAATGTACCTAATGTTAATCCCTGTAATTTTGCCCCTGACAACCCCCCCATACACACACGCTTGTTTGTTGCCTAAACGACAACTATATTATTAGTTTCATTTATCATGCCTTTGCACAGAAAAAGCACAGTATGTACTCCCTTAATTGACTCCTTGCAGTGCAACCAGAGATAGCGTTTGAAACCGGTCGCGTTGAAAACACTGTTTTATTGATAAAAATCGGTATATACTTGTAAATGGCACAGGCTGTTTTAGATTTTGCAGCAAAACGATGCTTAAATTCAGGTCGAAATTAAACTAGTCACATCAATTACCTTCGCAAAACAATAAGCTACGTTTCATCAAAACATTATTCTGTCTCAATTTTGTTTTCACTTTTGCATTTTTTAATTAAAAATATTCATATCAAAACGTTTTTGGTAAATAACAGAAGTAGCATTAAGTTTCCCAAAATCATTTGTGTAAGATTAGCCCTTATATTTTGTATGTAAAAAAATCCTACCTCACTAACTTCTGTCAGTTTTTCACTGCTACCACTGAGCTGTTGCACTCTGTTGTTATGTATGTATGTTTGTTTGTTTGTTTGTTTTGAAGGTAGCTTCCTAAAACAAAATCGAATTTCCATTTCTAAATACGTAACTGTATGCATCAACTTCATCAATGACACGTGCGCAAGCAATGAGGCTTGTCAGGTTCACAGGCTCAGACTAGTTCATTGTGTAAAATAAGAAGGGGTGGAGAATCTGGTGCGTTACAGTCCCAACAAAACAAGTTAACAATTCTGAATCGAAAAAACGTTAAAAAATATTTTTAAGGGGTCGTAAAAGTGTGTGCGTGTGGGGGGGACAAATGCATGTACTGCCCCCCTCCCCCCCCACTACGAAGAGTGGGTGGGACTTGACCCCCTCGCCCCGGGAACTGCGCCTATGGTTATAGCCCATGTGTGTCTTCTGAGACCATCAGAGGCTTTGCTGTATGGAGTTGTGCCAGTTCTAAACTTGGGCCTTTGAAACAATAAGCTCCTCGTTTTCTTCCATTTCATTTGATCCTCTCTGTAACCAACCACTTTAGGGATTATGCTGCTTATGAGCCTGAATGCTTTGATTACAAGTTGGCAATTGGTCAAGAGAGATTTACAGTGTGCCTGCTTGCTTAGGCTGCAGTACAAAGGGGATGCTTTAGCAAGCTGAGTACCCTGAAATAGGTTCCTTCTTCTAAGACAAGGAAGTGCAGTTTATTTTTCTCCCGAAAAAATGCCTTAGAACCAAATTAAATTGTATTCAGTTTCTGTAAGTCTGATTTAAATAACGGCTGTTTAATCAGCAGACCTGTGTAATTATTTTCTTTCTTGCTGCCACTTGCAGGCCTGCATGGATTTTAGTTAATTCCTCAGTTCGATTTGCCTTTTGTAATTAGGCAACACATAAATAATGTTTTATTTTCATGAGGATTTTAGAGGACTTCTCGACCTTATTCAGCTTATTTGTTTCCAAGTGCTGTCAGATGTTCCTTTTTGTGGCTCCCTTCCAAACAGTAAATGTGTTTACTTTCAGGAAAAAAATATCTCTGTTGAAGATCTACTCCAATATCTAACCATTGAGTGATTATACCTTGTGCTTTATAGATCCCTGAGAGAATCATTTGAACACCCTGTTCTTTAGTGTCTTTGTTTAGGCAAGGAATCAAATTCAACAAGGTTCTGAGTTATACCTTGTCATAGATTTCACCAGCCTTCAATTTCTCTACAGCTTGTAGAGCTGATTCTCTGTCAAGATGATTAAATTAATGTTACTGTGGTATTTTCTGTGTCTTCCACATTGTGCAGGATTGAAAGTATGTTCTAGGACCACAGTGTCCTGCAGACCCCAATTAATTCCGTGCTCAGTTACCATCTGCAACTACAAATGCTCTATGAAAGCTAACTGGATACTAAGATAATGTAGCCAGCCCTAAGTAATTATTTATCAGATACAAGAGTCATGGTCTAAGCATGCTCTACCACTGTTCAAATTGACCAAACATGAATCAGCTGGCCCATTAAATCTAGAGCAGAGGTACTGTATATGTCCTCCAAATACTGTATTTAAAAGAAATACAGGCGAAGTTCACAGCAAGGTAAATACAATTGAAAGGTAATGCACCATCTAACATACAATTGAAAGGTAATGCATAAGTAAGCAAGTGGTACCAGACATTTGACAAAAAAACGTGTCACAGAAGACCCTGCAGTGTTTATCAGAAACGCATTACATGACTTTTACAGTATTCTGTGTTGCCTGAATGGCAGCAATATATTTTTACACATGTTCCAGAGATTGTTTTGATATTTTATTCACACATCTGGGGTCATAAATCACATGGGAAATACATCAGAAATAAACTAGACGTGTTCTCTGGGAATACAGAACATTTCTCCTATAAACATCGTCGTGTATATCCTGCAGGGAACCACTCATTTCAATTCACAAGCTGATTCACACGATGTGCGAATAAAAAACATTAAAAACAAGCAGGACTATGTAAAAATAATTCAGTAAATCTTAGTTGTCATGCACTTCCATTATCTACAGAGATTGAACTGTTCAGTTGTGAAGCACATGTTATAGCACACCTGTATTTTCATTTTAACACATGGTCTCTGGTACAACTCCAGGTTAATGAAAGCTCTCAGTTTGCATGCCTTGCTCTCAGCTAGTCTGGTACTCCTAGGCTGCTTTGCAGCAGCTGGTTCTTCTGGGTCAAAGCATGTTACTGGATGAAAGCACGTCTATAAGGAGCAGTTCATTTTCCGAACTTGATTAAACAATCTTATTTACTTTTACCATAATGTATGCATCTTTCATATATGCTGAATGTATTGTTACAATTAAATGTATTAGGTTTCTCACATTCAAGTTGGGGGTTTCTTTCAAATAACGGCAACTGGGTAGTACTCATTCATAAAGGTCTTTCACTTTGTGCACAACCAAAAAATGTAACTTTTAAGAGTTATGAGTCATATGCAAAAAGCTTAAGCAAACGTAACCCACACTATCTGTGTACCAATATAGAAGATCACTAGCATTTATATAATAACTGTTAAAGGGGTCAGCACAGAAGTTTTGCTTGAGTCACAGTTGGCTCATAAATGTCTTTAATGTACTAATTGTGCTCAATTGTGTAAAAAACTTATTGCAGATAAACCTGCAAAGTAGCTTTGGCTGCCTATCAAGGCAGAACAAATATTGATGGCATGACATAACATTTTCCATAACATGCCCCTTTCTGCTGAACGTGTGGAATATTGTGTGAATTTACTGCTAGTGCAGACAATCTGTCAGTGCAGACAATCTGTCAGTTCCTCAGTAGATATAGACTACATGTGTTTATTCAGGTTTACATATTGACAAGCTGGTGTTTCAGGGACAGAAGATGAAAGTTGATCCAGTTAGCTTGGGGGAGAAGGGGGCTCATTTACCAAAGTTATTTGTTGCTATATCATGTCTATGGTACACAGCCCAATCATTGATTTGGCTGACGTCAAGAAGGAATGACCCAGGCTGATCCCCCAGCAACTTAAAACGTTTTCAACAAATTTAGCTTATGCTTGGAAAGGAAATTATATGTCTTACATATTTAACATCCAAATGTGTGTTCTCCATCTTTCTCTATTTCATGCTTACAAACTGTTACAGACAAAAAGAGGTGTCGGATATTAATTCTGTCCACTGTCCACTGTAATTGTGATTTTGTAGTCACAGTTGCCACAGTTGCAGAGGGGATGACAGTTGCAAACCCCTAGTGGTCATTTCTAAAACCAACTCATGGCAGAAATTCAGCTTTTCTGAGTCTTATAACCCTGAGGCTGAAAATGGCAGAAACATCAATGGACAATTATGCAAAACACACATAACAGGATATTAAACAGATAAGCAATGAAACATCCGAGAATGTCAGTAGTAAAGTGTCCCTTTAATCAATTTAGTTTTATAGATTTCTTACCATGCACTTCGTAACACGCCACAGCTCAAAGTGGTAAAGGTGTGGTGGTCCTTACAGTTTTTGAAGGGACACAGCACACCCTTTAGCGTTAAAAGAAAAGTATATTGTTTTTATATTATTATTTTAAGATCATGGGAGTCATAAACGAACTGAGGTATTAAGCAAAAACTTGTCTTAGCTTTCATTCAGAGATACAAAAGAGGATTTGTCCAGTTATAAGTGTCATAGTGTATACTGAGGTCGTGCTCTTTCCTGACTATTAGAAAAACAGAAAACCATCAAAGTGCATTTACCACGCTTTACCATGTATAAAAGACGGTACCATAGTGCTTTTGCAACACCTTTTATGATTAAAATCCCTATGAGACAAGTTTCTTTGTACTAATGTAGATCAACTATCACCACAAACCTAAAAGTACAATTTAAATCGGTCTTTAGAAAAACAATTTGGTTAATAATCTGAAGGGGATTCTCTTTCCAGTAATCAACATTAAAAAGGAAAGGAGAATTAGGAATCCTTAGCTTGACTTAACTGAAACATTCAGGATTGTATGGATCAGGAGTTGAGATCAGTCTATCGTTACTAGCTCCACTAATTATCTTGTGCCAGTTTCATGTGAAAGAAGTTTATCAAAACGAGTGAAGGAACTTGCATCACTATTTAGAAAGCTATGAATGCAGCTGATCTGATCGTATCCAACCTTGTACATTGCATCTATATGGAAACACCCTTTTTCAATATACTTTAGAAACTAAGTAAAGTGTTAATGTTGAGAACCACAGTATTACCTTGGCTTTGAGGAAACATTTATTGTAAATGGAAATTTGGTTGATCTAAAAAAAACTAGTCTTGATGGTAAGAATTCCAATCAGAATGTCTGTAGATTTCTTACGTTTTTTTTACAAGGTTCACCTGAGAAAAAATCAATTCTAATTCTGCAGTACTGTGGCAAAGCCAACATATTAATGGCAAACTTGGTAACGTGTCTCTCTGCTAGGTGTAGACTAGTGCACAGTTTTTTGCAAGTTTGTGCCGCTACTCAGTCTCTCTGAGACGTTTCAAACACATTTTAAAATAAAATACCATTTCACACAATACAAAATTGCACAATCTATGCCGGTATAATACCGTCATAATCCGTTCACACAGCCAAAAGGATCAGGCGAGTACAACTTTCAAACCTGTCAGTCAACAGATCGTTTGCAATGCAATGGCGATTCACCCATAAATTACAGCATCACACACCGCCCCTTCTATTTGTAAATTCACTGACTCGTCAGCCTGTAAAGTTTAAAGTTCCTTCATTTATTCCAGATTCCAATTACTACCTCGTTCTTGATAAGCCATTGTATTTGAAAAACATGAAAGCGTTTAAAATTAACGACAGAAGTACCCAACAGGTCTGGTATACAGTCACGTGGGATGTTGACTTTCAATCCACGCCCACGATAATGCTTCAGTGCTATCATAGCATTTCACACAGGAGTTAAGATGCTTCAGTGGTTCACCAGGTGCATTCACACAGAGGAGTTATGACGGTTCAGAACCGCCACTGAAGTGGCTTAATAGGTCTGTGTGAATTGCCTGTACCATAATAGAACCATCATATTTTATGCTGGCGCTGAACCGTCAGAACTGCCTGTGTGAAAGGCTATACCAGCACAGATTTGTAAAAATATTTCTAATGCCCTCTTTTGCCATCTGCATTCTTCTTCTTCTTCCCGTTTCTTGCGTTTATGCTTTGAGACATCGTTTGCTGCATTCAAGCAAAATCAAGTACGAAAGTTACAGTATGAAAATGGGAAAAAGCATGTTGAATTTCAGAATTACTGTGAACTTTTGTTCCTGAAAACTTTTTTTTATAAGATGTTGTTGCTGAAGCATATACTTACCAGCATGAAAACTTCACGGGGTGTGAGAATTTAAATTTTCAGTCAGTAATTAGTGATATAGAAACAGTAGGCACTCGTGTGAAAATGTTAGACCCCTTTGTGCTTTAATTAGGCATTAACAACTTCTAAAGTCTCAAGTACCATTTGTGTCTATGTGTTCCTTTTCTCTTACTAATTTAAATTGATTGTATGCACATGTCCTATTAAAGTCATCAGTTAAATCAGACAATCACTAATTTGCTGTGGTTTGATTTCATATGCACAACAAATAAAAACTACAGAAGGAATGGAGTGCTCCAATGCTTTAACACAATGCTGTTTGTTTATTGTTTAAAAATATTTGTTAAATGTTTTAGTCTTAATTATCACTCGCACCTGGTAATAATTGTAAATTAGTGCCAGGTGCAGGGTTTAAAAAGCATGCAGCCATTCTGTTTTGGGCTGCTGTGAGTGAAGAAACCTGCTTGATATTTTGCTCAAAGACAAAGGTATGACTGTGTATAGCCTTTTTATGAATTGTGTTTGTGTAATCCTGTGAGTTTTTTTTTTTTTTTTTTTTTTTTAACAGGTAAACAGCTTAGCTATCCTGTTTGAGTTAGGTTCCTGTTTGGGTTTTAATTAGTGCTCAAAAAAGAGCTAGATGTTTGTTTTGTTTTGTTTAATTCTTGTTTATTAAAAAAAATAGTGCATCAGCACTTCGAAAACTCAGTTTCTCTGTGTGTTGTTTCTGTTTGAAAGGGGCAATGAATGTGAGTCAGTGGTTGCTTGATCATAGTATATATCCTATTTGTTAGCTATACTTCCTTTTTCATCTCATTTTTCTCACATTTCTGTTAGTCCTGATTAAAATGAATAATGAAGTACCAGTTGTATTATTGGTCTGAAAATGTAACAAACCGTAAACTTAAAACCCATGAATCTGAAGCCAAGCTGAATATGAGCTTTAGTCCTTGCCACCCCTAGTAGTAGATAAGTGTTTGTGGCAACCTTATAACAGAGAAGGTGATGAATCAATTGAGATTTTCCATGAATAATATAAAAGCCAACACCATTATTGTGATAAAGGTGTCACAAGTTACTAATGCAATACATGCTGTTAAACACACACTTGTAGCATACAATAGACCCCTCATTACCCATTAATAGATAGGACAGGCAAAGAAATGCATACTCAATCAGGCCCAACCAGGAATGGATAGAGGCTTATGCCACAAGAAGACAAGTCCTGTAATTAAACCAGAATAAATATAAAGTGTACAGATCTAGGTCAGAGCCTTTAAGTTAGTATTTGTTGGCTTGTGCAATTGCACTGGATTGCTGCAATGGTTAGTTTTGGATGCCAAAGGCATTCCCCAGATCTGCTGATTCAGTTTGTTGCATGTTTGAACCCAGGAATACCCTTGTGGACTACTTGCAAGGAGAAAAGGGTCATGTTTCATCTGTGTACACATTGCAATAGTTCCTATTGCAAAAGAAGGATACATCTAAATATAACTTCTACTCAGGGATAACCTCAACAACTGGCTTGGGAGAGAGCAGGTGACCATTAAATAGATGTTGCCTTTTTTCAGATTAGCTGAGAGTCCACAACCCCTCTCTTGCTTTGTGCTGAATTAAGTTACACAATGTAGCCGTACAGCAATACTTCATTTTGGTGACCACTAAGTACAACACAGACTGTTTGGAAATTCAAGAGCATGAGGGTAAAATAGATTTGAGTGTCATCTGTGTAATGGTGAAAGCTCATGTGAGCAATTGCCATAATTGTTCAAAATACAATTCAAGATAGAGCCTTGAGGAATGCTTGAGCAACAAGAGATTTTGAGTTGCTATCTACTGAGATACTTGGTGACACTGGAACATATGAGTTATGTAAAGAGTTTTATCTGATAGTTCAAACAGAGTTTATTCACAATGTGTTGCTGTCAGTGGTGTGAAAAGCTGGAGAGTTTCAAGCCATAGCCCTGTGAGCACCAAGAAATGCCCCCTCCACATTGGTAGCAAGTAAATATTTAATTAATATAGATTCAAAAGGATATGACAGTTCACACATAAATGCACTGAAAGTTTGACCTATTACAATATGAAACTTAAAAATCTCAGGTAAGAGACAATGGTCTTCCTTTAATTAAAAATTGCATCACAAAGAAAACTGGGTTCCAAAATGGTATTTTTTCTTGTAAATTCAGGAAAGGGATTGCTGCCACTTGAGCATTCTTATGTACAGAGTGTGCATCACTGTGGGGAAACCTCCTCAGTTCTTCTGTGCAGAAGTACAGCTCATTCATGCACGTTGTCAGAGCTGGTGTGAAGGAGCGGATCTGCCCGGCAGGGGAAGAGCTGTTAAAGCAAGGGCTGCTTTTGCCGTTTTGCTGATTTAATAAATGCATTGTTCTCTGGTCTAGCTCTAGGTGTCAATTGTGAATAATGAGCTTTTCTGTAAAGTGATTTACCAGCGACATAAGAATGTGAAAAGAAGGCAGGCAGGCTGAACGTGTGGCTTTAATGATATGAGGCAGGCTGCCAAGAGGTTCTGTAGACTTGATATTGAACCTGGGTTGCTTCATACCTATAAAGTGTGGGTATCTTCACATCAAAATGCATGCAGTGTCGTCTGCAGCACAAGTTTCTCTACTCCTGCTGTCAAATATATATTGGTTAAGTAGGAGTGTACTGACTATGTCAGCAGCAGTTGAAATGGAGACACCATGGGATGTTCTCTGTGCAATGAGGTAATCCTTGCTGGGAAGATGAATGTAAATTTTGTTGTGGCAGAAAAGTCAGAAACAGTCTACAAAAGCGGCATAGCTTTTAAAAGCACACAAATTTTTTTAGTTTTGGTTTTTTTTTTTCATAGAGGGTCAATTTTTTTTTTTCTCCCGCTGCTATTTTTTTCATTAGCATCTTGCCAGCTCTGTAACAACATGGCTCGGGCAGGTCAGGCTTCTGCAGTTGGACACTAATTACCACTCTATATATACAGAGCACAGGTTTATTTTTAGGACATTGACAGATAGTAAGGATTAACATCATGAACAAAGCCGTTGTCCAGGGAATGGCAATTCCAGTCCTGGAGGTGGATGTTTTCATTCCAGTCCTGGCCAATTATTCTGTGCAAGTACCACAATATTATATAAACAATTGGGTCAGCTGAAAAAAATGCATAAAGAACCACTCGCGATGGAGCATTTGTTTCTTTTTTTTATTTTTTTTTATTTTTGCTATCTCTAAATAGAAAATGATCAGCTGTTCCAACATATGCAAAGGATTTAAATTAGCAAGCCACAGTACCTCAATGTCAACTTTCTACATAAATGCAGGATGACTGGATGGGACAAAATTGAAATTGTACCAGCCATGGCAGAAACAGATAAACTCAAACTGCCATTTTACAACACTGAAGAATAACCCTGGATTGCATAAACTAGTTAACCTCTTTAAACAAGGATTTGTTGCAGTCCAGCTGGACTCCCTGGTACTGTAAAATGCAGTGGCTTATTCCATCGGGGGTACAGCTTGATCTAACCAATCCCCCTTGATTCATATCAGTTTTACATTATCACATGCATGTTTTTTTTCTGTCAAGGAGCATGAGCAGGAAAGCATGCTGATGACACAACAGAACGCATACTGTGTTATCTTGTTATAAATCATCACCTTCCTTCCAGTATATGGTAGCCTGCAGTTTCCTTGCTTAAAGTTGTCCTTGCAAAACTGAGATTGAAATGCACCTCCATGTCATGTTAGAATATCTGTCAAGTTTTACATTTATGGTACAAAATCCTGATACAGTACCTGGAAGCATTATTCCATTGAGAATGCAAAGAAAAAGTACACAGCATATTTTGCCAGTGTTTCCTCTTTTCCTCATTTTTAAACACTGATTGAATAAATGGGCTCAATTCCTCTCCCTAAGGCTTATATTTCAATGTGTTTCTATGATGTTGTTATACACAAAGCTATACCTAAAGCAGATGGTTACCATGGACTTGATGAAAGTGAAACCAGGGTTATGGCACAGAATTGGCCAATTCATGAAGAGACCCTTATTTTATGTCACTTGATCTTGGGAACCTTGGATGCATGTTACTCCATGGGAAAAGAATAATCTCTGATAGCTCTCCATGTTATACTGTATGGAAATCTTTTTTTTTTTTTTTTTTTTTTTTGGTTCTGCCAGGAAACAAAACAGGGTTTGCATACTGTTTGCACCCAGTTTATCTGACAACTCAAATTAACTTGTCATCCTCCTTGGTCAATTGAATATCCCTGCCCAGAGGGATATAATAGAGATACCTGTTGTTAAGAAGAGCAGGAGAAATTTCCAATTTGTTAAGCTACTCTGAAAATGAACCCTTATTTAAAATAAGCACGTTTTAGGGACGTGCAATAGGAAGTTAAATAATAATGAGGTAGATAAAATGACATATACAAATTAAAATAAATTATGTTAAGGATTTGATATGATATAAATAAAGTATGCTTCCACTACAGCAAAGTGGATAATGGGGACCAGTACATTTTACCTATATTTTGTGTGGGCATTCATAAGGGTTAATGTAGGTCATGGTGACATTCATTTTGTTTGAGTTCCAGCCTCTGATTGGTTGAGCTTATGCATGCTATATTTTCAGAAATGCAATTAAGCTTTGCATCGACTTAAAAAAAAAAAAATTATAGTACATTATGCTACTTGCTGTTCACATACTGTAGGGTATGGTATCATGACACTTGTAGATGTAATATGTTATTTACTGTATATTTTAGGCAGGGGATAGGTTTTGTAATGGCTAATTTCTACTGTTGAAGAAAATGCTGTCCAAATAAACATAGTTGCTTTTTTCTTAACCAGTTTACTGTTAAGCTACTTCCAAAAACAAAATATAATCAATGACTTAAAAAAAACCTGCTCAAAGATTTCAGGGTCTTGAGTGACTGATAGCATTTCACTATACTGTTTCATCAACATAAAGAACCTGTAGTAGATTCTGAATCCAATATAAAACCAGTTGTGCATTATGTCTTTAGTGTAATGCCTAAAATATCAATGTCACCATAAAGTGTAAATACATTAAGAACTGCATTGTAAATCTTGGGCCCTAATTTGCACGGATCTCTTCGCTGATGGTGGTAATGGAAGATACATTGCGGAATGTTTCAAATGAATGTTTATTCTCCTGAATATAAAGTTATTGGCATATTTGATATTTAGTAATTAGCTTTTGTAATATAGTTATTAGAATGGGGTGTTTGATTTATGTCTGTCCCCCAGAGGAATGATCACAATGACTCAAATCTTTATAGGCTCTGAAATATTAGCTTGATATTAAACTAATGCAATCTATGGTTCAGTTGGGCTTTCTATCTGAGAGCTCTTAATCTTCCAGAGAGGAGAGGTGAGGATTTCTGTCCATGAGACAATAGGAGTGTAGATGAAGCAGGCTTCTGCGGGAGAGTGGATTTATAAAGGACACTGGGATCCTAAAAATTCATTTATTGCTTTAGTCAAGGAACATTTTTAACAACTGTAAATGTAATAAAATGTTTCAGAAGGTTCCTGTGAAATGTTTCATAAAATTATCATTCCATTCTAAAGCAGATGTAGCTGCAATATTGCTGTTTTTACAAAAAATAAATGGAAAAAAGTAACTG
Organism: Polyodon spathula; assembly: GCF_017654505.1. NCBI lineage: Eukaryota > Metazoa > Chordata > Actinopteri > Acipenseriformes > Polyodontidae > Polyodon > Polyodon spathula. Next base: position 74,719,935 of record NC_054535.1, read on the forward strand.
CAGCGTACAAATTGCAGTAGTTTTAAAATATATATTTTTCTGCTGATATGAGAGCTTCCCCATTGTAGCTCAGCATACAGATATGGCAAAACGTATTGCATCACCCTATATAATTTACAAATTTTCCTTCATAAAGTCGAATAAAACCTGCTGAATAATGTTACGTTCACATATTGAATTGTATACTGCTTTGTAGTTTTCCATATACTTGACAAAAAAACCCTGACAAATTAAAAAATGTGACATTTTTGAAATCTAACATGAAATACTGTACTACCTCTATGCCTTCTGGTAGACTTTTGTGATATGGTGTTGTTTTGTTGATGATACGATGTAAAAGATCTAAATTATGTTCATATAGTTTTCATTAGGGACTCGTGACCAGAGGATGTTTTTTTATATGAGGCAGCAAATACAGCACAGCATGAGCGCAGGATCATTAACCCTGAACAGTTTTGAGTGCTAAATCATGTCGGCTGGAGAGTGTTACAGAACCACAGTCTAAATCACAATGCACAATTATTTGTTTGTACCACAATAGTTCAGTTCAGTACTGTAACCTTCTCCAATCTGCTGTGCTTAATAAAATAAAGTGAATTAGTTTAAAAGTTCCTTTTTCATTTGTGGATCAATAGAATTTGTTCACACAAGATATCTAAGCCACCTCCTGTAGTTTGCCCTTTAATATTGTAGTGCTGCATGCTGTTCTTTTTGAAGGTGTGGTTGAATGATAGGGTGCTGTGCATTCTAGTGACTGTTTGAAAAACTTGTGTTCTAATACTTATGTTCTTAGAACTGCTAGTGGGTAACCTCATGAAAACTCATGGTAACAAGATCTTTCCAAATCAATCACACATACAGTACCATTTATCATTAAGCTGCCACCTGCCTTACAATTTGTGAAAATGGCTTCCTGTAAAAAATGTCTTCACAGCTTAATGGATTTCAATTATAGTTTGTATATATTTACTATTAGCCCAACCAATGAGGGGAAGTACACATAATATGCAACAGGTCACAGACCACAACCTAGAAACCTTTCAGAACCTATGCTGAGGAATGCCCACACTAAGTGGTTCTCAAAATATAGCTAAAGATGTGTGTGTCCTACAAAAGTATAGAAGTACGAGTTCCTCTGATGTGCCCATCTATGCCAATACATTAACTGTGTCCCACAACGCCAATAAATAAACTGTGCTGTTTATGGTTTGGACGTCAAAAAAATAAATAAAAAAAAAAAGCAAGCCAAATATACAAGCATGCTGTTTTTTGGGTTTTTTTGTGCATGCTAAGGATACCACATATAAATATAGATTTGTTTGCACATATCTATTGACATTATAAGACCCCACCTGCAAGTGCTTCTCAATTTCGGTCTCTACTGAGATTAATCTCCTGCGTCGGCCTTTTGTTCTTGCTTTGTGTGCTCTCTGTCATTCTGCCTGGAGAGTGATGGCATTTCCATGCTAATTGTACTAGTACTGCTGGTAGTGAATTTATGATGCAGACTCCCCATCTGCTGTGAATTGATCTGAGACCCAAACAGAGCAAGTGTTTTTTTTTTTTTTTTGTTTCTTTTTAATTAAAAACCCCAATTTCTTTGAGGAGAGAATTATTTTTTAGCCTCTCAACCCTGGCACAGATTTTATGCCAGCATCTGGAAGCTAACCTTTTTTCCTGATTACCAATGCAGTCACAGCTGTAATTCTGTTCTTATTTCTGACCTCACCTTTTGTTTGTGCGACTTCAAATCTCTTGGATAGCAACATTTAAGTAAGGTTTCTTCTGAATCTGCAATGCAAAAGACAGTATTACAACAATAACAAGAGGGATATTGAGTACAAAAAGCATTCACGCCATTGCCTCATTCCTCCTTTTGAGTTTTAACATTAAACCATTGAACTATAGTCTTAGTTCAGCAAGGTCCATGCCATTTCTGAGAAATCTAATAATGGAATGGTTGCCTGCATTTCTACATTTTATTAAACACTCCCATGTAAGGAAAGTAATAGCCTGGAAAAGGGATACAGCCACTTAAGGCACATATATCAGCATTCACTCCCTGCAGCCAGAAGCCATTATGGAAAAATAATGTTGGAATGTGTGCAATATAAAAAGGGATCCCTTTAGATGCTAAAATTGGGTTTGGTTGACCTGTTTAAGGGTACAGTTAATTCACTATTTGTATGTATATGACTAAAATGTGGTCAGCTGTGAAGCAGTCCAAAACAAGTAGTATTTAATGGAGACTGTAAGTTATACCTTTTAACAAAGATTTCACCTAAGTGCTGGGAACTACAAATTAAAAGTGAAATGGTGCTTTTGGCTGAAAACACGTAAATTATCCTTGCTGTATAGGGTCTCTGGCAGTACTCGCTGATGACATGGCGCCAAGAGCTACCGTGCCTCTTAATGAAAAAAGGGTCCGAATATTTCTCTTCTCTCGTATCCTTCCTGCTGTGTTCACACCAGTTGAAGCTGGTGCACACAGCAGACGTTTATTAAATCACATATTACACCAAAGCAGTTTAAATCCCATCGATAGCGTCAATGCAATTAGTAAGCAGTGTGGATATTAAAGTATATCCCACACCCTGAAGTGCCTTATCGCACTTATAAAATGGATCAACCAACATTACAAAAAAACATAAAAACGTGTTTTAATTAACAAAAAAGACATTTTTATTAAATATCCTTCCACCTCTGCCTGACCTTAGAAAAAATAGTCCCTTAACATTTAAAAAAAAAAAAAAAAAAAAAAAAAAAAAAAAGCATTAAAGATCATTTCAGATGTTAAATTGAACATTGCCGTTGAAAGTGCAGTTTTGATTTGTTACACTTCTTGTAATTCTTGGTTTATTAGTTACATTTTAAAGTAAAATATTACTGCCCATTTTCATCATGACACAGCACAAATGAGTCTGCCTTTAAATAACGCAGCACAAATAACACTGCTTTTATTTTAAATCACACAGACCCTTCCTCACAAGACCTGCAATAGTATCAGGTAAGAATGCCTTTTTTTAAAAAAAAAAAAAAAAATTTTAATCGTCTTTTGTTATCCGGGGTAGTAACAAGAGGTATCCATAACAGATTTATGCTACAGCTTCACAGTGGCGAGAGAGACGTTATTTGTATGGAATATCCGGTTACTTACACCGTGTAACAATTTTTTTTTTTTTTGTTCCTGGGTATTAAGTTATATTTCTTAATTGCTTATGCCTCAAAAGTATAGAAAATGACTTATTGCCCACAGACTTTGTTTTTGTGACCAGGACAGGTAAATTTCAAAATATTAACAATAAATTTACAGTATAATCGTAAATCTCGAAAAACTACTCGCTTCTAAATCTTTTGTAGTGATTTTTGTATTACTTTAGTATAAATACATGTTAATTTCGATTCATATGTTTTTTTCTGACTTTATGTGAACGAAAAGACACATTCGCCCGTTTTCTCATTGGAATAGTAATACTTTTGAAATTTACCTGTCCTGGTCACAAAAGTAAAGTTTGTGGGGAATAATAGCCATTTTCTATACTTTTGAGGCATAAGCAATTAGGAAATAACACTTACTACCCAGGAACAAAAATTGTGTTACATAGTGTTATCAAACTGACTTTGCAATTTACAGCTTGGTAACGTGGAGAACTACTGGACCAGTGTTAAGAAACAATTTTAAACAATGCAGGGCACAGCAGAAAACATGACGCCATCGTACCTGGACACAAAAGGTATGGCAGGAACTGTCGAGATGAATTTATAAATGTTCAGCATCAGATCACACAGCTGCGAAGGGGGTGGGTCCAGTGGCAGCAGGCAGGCAGACAGAAAAACGGACAGCGGGAGGAACGGCAACAAAACATCTTTTAACCCCAAAGTCTCTTTTGAGGGACCCAAATCTTTTGTGAAAAACTGAGTTTAAGAGACATTTGTTAAACTATTTATTTTCAAAATGGGATAGGGAAACGTCGTAGTTCAGGGAGAAGGAACAGAGTTTTGAATTTATTTGAATACCCTTTAGTTTTTTTTTTCACTACTTTAATCATTGGTGTCATTCATTCAATATCTCATGTACACTTCGGTTTCCCAAAAGTTCAACGTTTATATAAATCTCGTTGGTCATATATTGCGATAAATTCTAATATGGCTGCCGTTTTTGTTTTTAAATTCTAGGTATATGCATATGTGCCAGTGATGTGCTGTAATATCAAAACCCCCCTGTGACTTGTTTTGACCAATCAGGATTGAGTATTTAAAATACCCATTTTATAATAATAAATTAACATATGTGGTACTCAAATAGCATCTGAGAATAAAAGGGCCCAATAACTATCCATGTAGACTGAGGATTGTCGAACCGCATGCTGCTGAGAATAACACAGGTTCTAATAAAGTCAGTAGGAACAGTTGAGCATATTCCTAACCAGTGTGTACCGCATGCCATCTGTTGAATTGTGCTGTTTTTCTATAATATCGCTCTCTCTGTAAAGTCCTACAATCTTGCTGCTCAGGACCGGTACGTTTTCAATGTTTGAGGTGAGTGATTTTCACATGGCAGTACTAGGAGCTGGCCCAGTGGGTTCATGTCTACCCTGTTCTTTGTTCTGTTTGGAATTTTTATTTTTACAATCGCTGGTTTTCTCCGTTTTAATTTCCTTTTTTTTTTTTATTGAACCTGTCAGCATCTTTCATTTCCTTTAGGTTAAACAGAACCATTCAATTTCCGTGGTATCTGAAGAACTACTTTTTCAACATCATAAAAGCCATCAAACATCAGTGCCTTACTGTCATCTGGGAGACTTGTCTTTTTGACTTTTGAGGACAGAGACTGTTTTCTCCCATTATTCTAATTTCATTATCTGTAATCTAATTTAATCAAATTACTTTGTTAGTTGATTATTTAACTAATCTAAATATCTATTTTAAAATCAGAATTAACCAAAAAATCTATTTGTCTTTTGCATGATTTTTGAGTGCACATTATAAAATACAATGCTTGAAATCATTTGAAAGACATCAGTCTTACAGTACATCATTATGTAAGAACTTCCTCCTTAAAACCAAGCAATATATAGCATTCCATAGTCAGGGGTAGGTGGTTTGTCTTTCTCATGTACCATAAGTCTTTCAACTGATATTACCATATGCCTGGTTTCTCATGCAGGTTTGATCTGAAAAAAATGTAAATTGTTTATTGCAATAAAAGCAGCTGACATGCACTGTGACATTGCTGATCAGCAGAGTTAGGTTGTGTCTGTGTGTTGTAAAGAGCGAGAGGCAGCGTGAAGGGAACAGCGGTACCATGAGCTATTGAAAGTATGCATCGTTGAGCTCTGTATTGGAAGTCTGCAAAACCTGTGCTTAAGAAAATTAAAAGAATATCAAATTAAGAAATATTGCTTTGCACCCCGTTCACACTTGTGGTTTAGGCGGGCCCTGGGCCGGATGAAATTTAGACCAGCTTTTTGATGTGGCCTAAAGTACCATTGCCGCCTCAAGGCCGGCCTATTTGCATGTGTGAACCCAACGCAGGCTCTGGGCCGGCCTTAACGCGTCAGTGCGGCGACTCCCCTACTACGTCAAGTGTAGTAGATCAATGATGGTTTTAAGGTGTAGCAGCTAGGACGATGCAGAAATTAACCCTAGCGGTCCATTTATTCAGCGTTTGTCAGGCGTGTCGGGTCCAATTTATTTTCACACGCTCTGTTTTACATGTTTTTTTTTCCAGGGTAAAGGAGGTTTAAAAGGTATTGAATCGCAAAAGGACAGTCCTGTATCTCCAGCCAAGCCTCACCCCTTGTTCACTGTATTTTTCACATACCTCTTTATAGACGTAGATACTCTCCCGATCACTCGTTTTATCACCAAACCCCTCAATAACGCGATCCAAGTCATTATTTTATTACTGTAACATCTCAAAAATCTCTGCAAATGTCCATGATATTCTTTGAGCACTAGATACAGAAGCAGCTATCTCCTTTATGTCCATGTTATCTCTGTGGTGAAAACCTGCAAGTTTGTCCGAGAACTCTCGGAAATACTGAGCAGCAGGCCAGAGATAAACCCACCACGGATCACGGACTTTATGGAATCTACGGCAATCTCCAGTAATGCACTGAATACACTGACACTTGACGATGATAATGATGCTGGCTCAGTCATGAATGGTAAGTATTTCTTCATCATACAGCTTTCATTAAAACTTGTCATCTCTCTCTCTCTCTCTCTCTCTCTCTCATAATATGTGTGTGTGTATATGTATACCAACAGTGTTGCAAAAAATAAGATGGCCATATTTCCGTTTGCAAATTTCCCAGCTCAGTCTCTTGTTGACTTCTGGGAATGCAGTGTTTACGTCATTGTTTACATTCCCGACAAACACTTCACCGCAATTTAGGCTTCCTTTTCAGTCACACATGTGAACACACTTAGACCCCCTAAAACCTCAACTGTTAACAGAAATTTTGAGACGGCCCAAGGCCGACTCAGTAAGTGTGAATGGGGTGTTGGACATTGCTTTGTGCAGCGAAAACCCCACAGGTTTCTTTGTAAATAACGTATTTATTTTGTACCGATGTGGTGTTATTTTATAACACCGTGTACTGCGCTTGCCCGGGCATGCACAGATGATTTTAGCTCACCAGCTGAAAGGGCCCTTAAGGTTATTTTTTAATATAGTTTTTTTTTCACAATTAGTCAATCACGGCATTGACAGCGTACCATTTTCTGGAGTATAAACGGGCATGCTTACCACATTCTGATGTACCATTTTCTGAGGTTAAAAGGGCATGCGTACCACATTCTAAATATGTACCATTTTCTGGCCTTACACTGGTACTTTTTCTCATTCACTTCCATACTCTGCAGTATAAATGCACATTATAATTCCACCAGCTACACCAGTGGTGTCCAATCACGCTCCTGGAGGGCCACTCCACTCCAGGTTTAACAGCTAAAATGATATAATTAACTATTTCAGGGTCTGGATGGTCTAATTGGTTCAAATAAGCAATTTAGAAAAGGTTTGGAACAAAGACCAGGAGTGGAAGGGTCATCTTTGGCCACCCTTGAGCTGCGCCAATAACAACATTATCTATAGTGTCATATTGAAATATTTGTTATCTTAATGCTCTGTTAATTTACATGTGAAAATGTGGATGAAATAGAGGAACAGGTGCCATGCATTGGCAGTGAAATAAATCAATTAAGGATAGTCATTTTTTTGTATTTTTGTTCAAGAGCTTTCATTTTGTTGATCTCTAATAAAACCATGTGCCCTGTACTTTAAATCTAATGTATTTGATTGTATGCTGCCTGCCTGACCGTGACCACTCAGCCTTGTCCCCTTTACATTATTAACCCGTCTGGCTTCTCTGACAAGTAACCCTGAACCTGTACTGCTTTACAGCATGTCAATTTAATATTACCAGGTGAACCCCTGTACTGTACAGGTGATCACTGAAAAAACACCCAAAGTTTTTACCGCAGGTAATAACGTAGTGAAAGCAGGTCAGATGGTATTTCCCTCCAACTGAGATCCAAAAATTGTGCAGTAATATTAAAAGAAACATATATAACTCTTTGACAAATGCTCCAGCTAGATATCTTTCTCTATGTCTTCAACAGCTGACTGTTGCCAAAGGTGGCGCAACACCGTATTTCATAACAAACAAAAGTAGCAGGATAGCAAGAGAAAAGGTTTTACCCAGTTTAAATGTCCTAAAAGTGTTGGGGGGAAAAAATTGTTCTGAAGGTTGTTTTCAACCCTTATTAAGCCCTTATTTTATGTATGTCATGTGCCGTGGAACTGTTACATTATGATACTCAGAGCAATGTATGGTTTGCTAAAGAGGCCTTAGTAATTCATAAGTGTACTTCACCGAGATGGTAAATAATTAACCAGCACAATATTTATTCTGTTTGTCTGCCATTGCTTATAGATTATATGCTCACCTGATTCACAAAGCTTTATCAGTGTCTAATGATATTTTATTACCCTGCTAACTGAATAGAGAGACAGCAGATGGTTTGTGCATGTTGTATATGTCCATAACTTAAACTCATAAAACCTGACTACAACTGCTCCTTTTACTTAAAGATATGAATCAATTTATATTTGACCTGCAGACATGTTCAATCCCATGTCTATATGTTTGTGGTATTGTTTGGATTGTTGCATTTTCTAGAGGGCTGGCCCTTGTATGCCAAATCATTGTTATAGATGAGAAATATTTTTGCCCAACAAAGGCATGTAATATTACCTGAAACAAAATGACACAATCAACTTGTTGAACACAAAAGAGTTGATGTGTTAATCAGACATCTTTAAACACTTCCATGAGAAATGTTTGGGAAACTGGCTCTTCTATAAAACCATGGCTATTCCTCGTTAGCAGATAGTAGAGGTATGCAGCTTCCTCGTGGTTCCGCCTGCATGACGACGTTGCAGACGCACTCATTTCCCATAGCGATTGCCGTAGCCGGGTTATCTGTGGATTTGCTCAATGCTGACACAGTTTAAATAAAGACTGTAGACAGGACACAAACCCTGTTATCTCAGGGCTTGAACTTTTCAAGGTAATGGAAACCCATTGAACCAGTTCTTTATCTCTAGACCAATCAGCCGATGGCAGGTGCATCGGCGAAGGCCTATCCTTAGGGCTTCTGGTTTTTGGTTTTTATCCGATAAATCCTGATAAAACACCCCTGATTTAAAATAAATAAATAAATAAATAAATTGGTGTATAGCCTTATGATCCGGGTGGCTTGTGGGTGACGTCAGACCAGGAAGAGATGAACGCAACAGGCAAGTACTATGGGTGAAGTGCTGATGCAGGTTGAGCAGAAAACAAAACACAAACAGAAACAAAAACAAGTAACATGCTGGTTTATATCCAGCATGAGTAGTAATTGTTTTTACTCTTACTTTCTTTATCTCACAACTCACATCTCTCGTTCTCCATGCTGAACACCAGCCTGGCTCAGCCAAAGCTGCAGGATTTTATACATGTGACCGTTTCCAGATTAGCAATAAATCAATCAAACTGGAGACAGTCGCATTCTACACAGGTTTAGCGTGGATGGGGAATTTTTACCCCATCCATGCTGTAAAACAACAATAAAAACATTGTGTTTTCACAGACTAAACAATACATTTAAATAATAATAATACAAAATAAACTAAATGCACACAGTGCCGGGGTGTACCCTGTCACAAGCCTATAAACACCGGTAAAACAGTGGAAATGGTTATTCTATTCACTTTGACTACCCCTTTCCCATTAAAAAAAACAAAACAAAAAACTACCTGACTTGTATCTATCCTTGATTCGTTCGGAATACTTTAAACACACCCCAACTCCTAAGGGACAGCACATTCCTACATTTCTATTGGAGACTCTGCTTGTGAGATTTAAAATGAGATTACAATTAGGAATGGAGGCTTGTTAACAGGAAGCTGTACAGTTAAGATATGGATGATTTAAAACAGAATTGCAAATTGTGTTGAAATGGAAAAAAATGCCTGCACACAAAACCTAAGAAGAATGTGCCCATGACCATCGGGATCTCGTTGTGGAAGACAGCAATGGAAAGAAGGTACACCTTAAGTGTGCAAGCACTGTGGAGTTACTGTACATATTGTGACAGAAAAATATATATATTTTGGAAAGTAACTGAAAACAATACTTTCATACGGTATACAAAAAGCGTAAGCCCTGAAGAAAACAAAAACTGATTTACATAAAACTTGAAAATAGCTAAAAATAAGCACCAAAAAAACCCTGCCTAAAAACTGGAAAACAGAAGCCCTACCTATATTCTGCTGGCAATAATCCCGACAGCTCGCTCTTTTGACCCAATCAGAGTACCCACCACAATTAAAGACCTTATGCATTAGTACATAGTAGTAGTACTTTTTCATTTAGAGTGCCCAATTGTTGTAACATAGTTTCTCTTCCCGTAGAATGTCCAATTACATTCCACCACAGCAGCAACTCCCCACAGCAGCTCATGAGAACTGAAGGTCAGTGAGCTTCCAATTTACAGGACAATAAACTGATTGCACCCAGGAGCTCAACAACAGGACAAAGGCAAGCTATGCAAGTGTCCACTTGGGCTCAAACAACGTTGACGAGTCTGTTCATTATGTCTCCCAGTGCCAAATCCCTAATAAGGATCGTCAGCAATGCGTATCGCGGATGCAAACCTGCGTTCCCCTAACTGTATGGTTCAAACCACTCACTTCGCCAGATGAAACGCTCAGGGACCACAATACTAATGCTTTTTGTTTCTACACCTCAATACATCAATGATTCAAAAGCTAAATGCTGTTATGAACATGTCCACTTATAAAAGTTTACCACAGTAAATCTGAACATTCATTTTGCAGTTCCCCATGCTTTTCTCATACATTCCTATGTGTGTTTTTTACCTTCAGTACCTATGATGATTTTACTGTTCTTCTTGACACTTTACTATACTGTTGCCAGTCTGCTGTGATATGGCAACATTAGGGTTCATCAGTCTTGAACTGAACCTCCCTCAAAAGTGACTGCCAGGTGCCAAACTGTGTGATGGTTTTGGGATGTGGATTGTCCAGTGGGTGCCTCTAAACTCCTTTCTCGAATGACCAGAGCCAGATCTGAACAGAGGTGAAAAGCAGGGAAGGCTGATACATTAGCTTGCTGTGCCATCTTGCCCCACTATAAAAGTCCAGGGCTGAAACTGATGGGGATGATGCATTTCTGGGAAAGAATTATAGGACCCCAGGGCAATGGGTTTATTTCCAACTAAACGCTCTTCCAAAAAATATGTTTGATCTACAGGGTTTATACGAGTTAATTGATGACCCCAGGATTACTGTAAGTGCTCAATAAACCACAGCTTTATGTATTTACTGTATGTATTTTTTATGGATCTTAACTGCTGCGACAAACCCAAAGTCATAAAGGCTTACAATTTTTAAACCTCAGCAAAGACTCCGGCCTCCATTTAATGAAACTGATGTTGTACTAGAATTTTAAAAGAGAGCCCTGTCTGTCTCAGTTGAATAATGAAATAGTAATATTAACTAATCAAATGTGGATCCTGATTCTCCGCTTGTTCACAACAATTATTCTTTGAACATATAACAGGGATTCTTGTTGGAGGCAGTATGATACAATATTTTTTATAGCTGATTTTAGGAACCATGATTACATTACAAAAAATACATTGCAGTTATACATGCAACAGCAAAGGTAAAGTCATGTGTTTCTTGTACTGTACACTGCAGGGTGCTCTGTAGCCCTCTGAGCACTTTGTCTTTTCTTAAAAAAATACTTGTTTATTACCCTCTAATATATGCTTTGTAATTGAAATTGCTTCCAAGCATTTGTATTTTTCAATATTTGTTATATAGTAGCAGGGACTATACATAAACAGAAAATACATTTGAACTATATCTGAAATGCAACCATATTTTATAAATCTATTTCTTGACGGTTTCTCATGCCAGCACCACTTTTCGAAAAATTAGATGTATATCCTGGTTAAATAAATAAATTAGAAACATTTCAAATTTTGAATGTACATTGTCTGAAGAACCTTTCCAGTTCAAACAGAAGAAAGAAATAATCTTGCACACACACTAAAGAGCCCAGATCCGTTTGGAACTGAAAGGTCAACTACAAAGGTCAACTCATACCACACATTCTCTCTAAAAAGTACCTTGACCAGAATCTGTTTGACTAACACTGGGTTTACCCAGTTTGTTAATGAAATACTTTTGGAGGTTGTGCTGGAGTTTAACACAGTGATTGGCCAGCACTGAGTATGTGATAATGTATTTACATCTGTGGGAAAAAATCAACGACTGCCCTAAGTTACTTCCTCTATTTGTCTTCAGGGGATTCATAATACTTATGAATGATCCCCAAGGTATATATTAAGAGAAAAGGAACACATACCCATAAATGGTAAAATGCATGGGTCTTTTAAAAAGTTATTTAAGATGATTAATTAAAGCACAGACTGGTCTAACATTTTCACACATGGGTGCCTATTGTTTCTATGTCACTGATTACTGACGGAAAATGGAAATTCTCACACCCAGAGGTTGTCGTGCAGGTAGGTTTATAAAGGATATACACAACAAGGGAGTGTGAGACCCAACTTCTCTAACAGTGTATTCAGATTTCTTTAGTATACTGTAATTACATGAATATAATGTGCACCCTTTATATGGATGAAATGCCTTATGACAAGCTCCCATTTACCCAACAAAAACACTATAGTTTCTACTCGGACCCTAATGTGCAGCACCCCTTGTACATAATATGCAAGCTGTATAGTATGCACAGACATTCTCCTGATATTTATAAAAGAGTGCACACTATATTATAACGAATATGGTATGTTTATGACTATTTAAATCTAGCTTTGTTTAAATCAATTGAATAGTCCCTACATTCTTTGTTTAAGGATATTTTTAACCTCTTACATTTTTACAGGGGTTTCATGGAAAGCTGTAGAAAACCTTCATAGGGGAGAAAATGTGCCAATTAGCAAGCCATACCCAGAGAGCCTAACCAGCACTCCCAGACTGTTTATTTGGCTTATAAATTAGAAATCAATTAACAGGCTCTTTTTACTTTTTTACTGTTTCAGGTAAAATGTTATCATCGACATGCACTTTTTGTCTACTTTTTGAAAAGAGAGACATTCTGATTTTGTCAGCCTTTCATTCTTATTGTTCTCTAAGTGTTACATACAGTTCAGGGTAACACTTTGTTAATTGTCTCTACTGTGTATATCCATAAATACATAGTTACAATGTACATAAGGTGTAAATCTTTTTGTATGACATAACCCTAACCTTTTTGTGATATACAGTAATTGTGTACTTACATATATTGTGCCAAAATGTTTACACATTAAGTACATTGTATGCATAATAATATTGTAATTAGGGGTACATACGCATGTATTTACTAATTAACTGCGATGTAAATATACAGTAATTAGAGACTCTTAATGTAAAGTGTTATCCATTTCAGCTATATAGTATGGCCTGTTTTAAGCACTATTCAATTAAACTTTCAGACATAGGTGGAAAATCCATGAGCACCCACTGCATTATCAATAGTATCACAAAGATAAGTGCCAAACAAGTTCATGTAATCCACTTTTGCATAGGGGATTACAGTCTAGGGGCTTGATTCTGATTAAACGAGTGCAGTCACAAACACAGTGGTTAAATTCAAACGTGAAAATCCTATATGTTGCAAAAAAATGAATAAAACAAGTAGAAGGGATTTGTTCAATAATTCAAAAGTAGTACAAATGTAAGCAGCTAAAATATGTTTTATATATTTTTTTTGTCCTGTTAACTTTCTTATCTTAGTGGGTTTTAATGTAACTTTAAAATTGCTGCTTTTGTATAATTGTGTGTGTAGTGTTATTTAAATTGACTGTGGCAGTTGTACGTGTGACATGCTATACAAATGTATTGTGATTTGTACTTTTTTTCAGCTATTTACTGTACAGTGCTTTGCGGTACTTTCTATAAAAAGCGCTATATACATGCAATAAAGAAAGAAAGAAACTAATTGAGCTTCCTCTGAAAATACTTTACGGGTTTAGATACTAAGGTAGGGTGTCTTGTTTTGAGATGTCGGCGTAGCTTGCAGGGCCGCATATTGTGGTTTGCCATTTTTTCGCCACATAAAATACATTGACGCTCGGTGGACAGCATGACCCGCTCCATGTAAAGCCCAGTTTTAAATATGCTTGGCTATATTTCAGTCTTCGGCGTTTTGCTGGAACTGCCCTCACCGGCTTGTACATTTTTCTCCCATTGTCACAAAACGATCAATTTATCATTGAAGCTGTTTCTCACTGTAAGCGCGCTGCTGATAAAGTTTCTAAATTTACTTTGGTGGGGAGTGGGAACCACGCAATGTACGTGTGATGTGTAACAGTTGCTTCGTCATTTTAGTTATTTTTTAAATATAATACATTTAAAATGTAATATATATATATTTTTTTTTAAATCATCCAACCTCCAAAAAAAGAAAAAAGAAAAGTACACACATGTCGCTCCTCCTTTGGGAGTCGCGCCCAATAGTTTGAGAACCGCGGCTTTAAGAGACAGAATGCGCTTGCGTTACCGCAAGGCTCCGGTTTTGAATGTAGAAGTGGTAGAGACACGTAGGGCAATCATTTATTATTTATAAAATTTCTAGGTGCATTATTTCATGGCATTGACATTAGTACATGTACTACATGTTCCCTCTGAGCTTGTAATGTACTAGTTTCAATATGACCTGGGCTTTAATTCTCAGGGAATATTTCCCGGTGCCTACCCCCCCGCCTGTTTGTGAAAAAGATCATGTAAAGAATAAAAGCACAGCTAACTTTTTTTTTTTTTGCATGTGGGTGCATGTTCCCGCATTTGTGTATGTTTCAGTATTTAAGATACCGTTAGGTCCTAACATGTATTAGCATAATAAATCAAATTTTTAAAAGTTTTGGTAATTATAAATAATTAGTTATCTGCAGTACGTGTTAATCCCGACTGTGCCATTTGTTCAGTTACTTGTTCACAGTGTGTGTTCATAAAGTCAAAGCCTCCTTCTCCTGGCTTTAGAAGAGAGCCGATGTGCCTGTGTTGTTACTGTGATATTAAGTAAAGTCGCTGAAACAAGCCAGATGTTTGATTGTGCAGTTGTTTGATTTCAACTCGTCATTCAAAACGGAGACTAGTTGCTACAGTGTTGTGGTTACCGTATCGCCACCGATAAATTTAAATAGACAGGACAGCGAGGAAGCAGAATATTTTACATTGACGGTCGACATTCAGAGGGCGCATTGAAAAGGTAAAATAGACGAACGCTGAATTACGTATTTTTGGGCGGATTGATTTGGAACAGTGATTAAACAAAATTTGAAAGATAACATTCGAGGTCCCTCATATCGACCAATCAGGTTAAAGGAAATCTCCGATCCATTTTCTAATCCGTTATAATGTTTCAAACTAGTTAAACTCATACGTAATCAGGCAGCTAAACTAATATCTTGTTTCAGGTCTGCCGATAGTAGTGACTTATTTCAATCACTAAAACAAAGCAAATATATTGTGTTAAGTTTACACAGCAGTTCACTTGTTTAAAGTTGCCCGTGATACACAGCACTAGCAATAACCAGGGAAAGAAAGGACACACATACAGATGTGGCGCTCCTGTTATGCTGCTCCCATTTATTTTACTGTACGTAAATATTCTCACTTGTAATAATTGCCATGAAAATAAATTGCTACTGTCCTCGTAAAAATAAATGTAGTACTCCATTGTTTATGCAAAATAGGATTTTTTAAATTAATATATTTGTTTATTATTAATTTACGAATAATAGTGTTAGTGTCTTACGTTTTGTCTTTTTTATCGTCTTAAGTTCTTTTTTCTTTTCTTTCTTTGATTTCCTCTTTCTTTGTCAGTTCAAGCGCTCCCAGTTGCTACTCAGGACTAATTTGCTTTTTATAGTGTGTTCAATTTTTAAAGATCTTCATTGCGCCACTAAATAAACCTGGGTCAGTGTATCTTAACGCCAGTGCTCAATTGCCTATTTGGGACCCCACTGCGCTGTCATCAGAGTCGCTTCGGCGAATATGTTAGTGATACCAGACCCTGAAATTTATGCCGACCCGTGGCAATGGGACAGGCGCTATATAACGACGCAGGACATGTCTTCAGAGTACCACTTCAGCGTAGTGGGTTTTTTTTAATGCCTCTGCTCCATTTTTGCACCACAGAATTCGGTGGCAAGCGTCGTTTGCGCTTGCATTCTCATTTGGGCTGTGATCAAAATACAGCCGTAGATGTACTGTAGGTACCTATTGATTTGGGGTGTGATGCACCCAAGGGAAGGGTCAGGATGGAATTGTAATTTCAAATAGGTAAGTAGGTTTCCAATGGAAAATATAAACAAACTAGAATTTCTGATAAAGTACATTTCATAGAAGGCTAAACTGTGGATACTAAACAGACACCAGGGGTTTTATTTCAGTGTAAATGTGAAATTGATCGTGGGGCGCTGCCACTTAATAGGCAAGGTAACACAGAACTGACTTCTGGATACAAGAGACAGACAGTCACATTCCTGCTTGACCTAGGCAGGTTTTGCTGAAGAAAATGCTAAGCAAAAATTCAATCATTCTTCCACATGCAAGAGCCTGAAGTTGATCACAGCATGCAGAAAGAATGGAAGACCTGCAGACAGTCTTAGAGTTTAGTACACTTATTTGCATGATGCTATGGTACACACCCCTTAATAAATATTTCCCATTGCCTTATATCCCACAGAGTCCTGATTCCAACATTTTCAGTAGCTGGATGAGGACAGTACAGAGAACTACAATAACTATGATAGGATAATGCAGTAAAGCAGGGTCTAACATCTGTTAGGGACCGCACAGAGCCCAAAGCCATCTGCTCCTCAGCATCTCAGATAAACTGTCAACTGAGATGTTGATTATAGCCAATTAGACAAGTTTTATGGAAAAGCAAAATGCTTGACATTAAAATCAGTACAGTAGTAATACTGGAGAGCATGTTAAATGCAAAAGTGCCCTTTTTTGAGAATAATAAAAAAAAAAATGTTTGAACTCAAAACGATAATCGTACTGCTCCTAACATCACTTAAGGTGATCATACTAGTTGCATAACATTGATGCTGATGTTTTTTTCTCTTTCAGAAAGACATGTAGGACAAAGTAAGTTAAGTATGTTGTTCCACCTGTGGCAGGGAGGGAGGCTGGGTGGGTGATGTCACCAGACAAGGAAATACAAGCACACTCACAAGGACTGTGGGGTGAGTCACCACTGCACACTTTCTTTTATTAAATAAATCAAACAAACAAACGAAAGACTTGTACACAAACGTACATAACAAGAGACTTGTACACAAACACAAAACAGAAGACTTGTACACAAACACACAAAACAAAAGACTTGTACACAACACACAAAACAAAAGACTTGTACACAAACACACAAAACAAAAGACTTGTACACAAATGCACAAAACAAAAGACTTGTATAAAAACACACAAAACAGGACTTGCACACAAACATACAAAACAAAAGACTTGTACAAAAACACATAACAAAAGACTTGCACAAAAACACAAAACAAAAGATTTGTACAAAAACACAGATGGGGCACCAATCTAACAGGGGTTGCTGAACCGTGATGAGGGGAATTGAGTCTATTTTCCTCTCCAACCTTCGAGTGCAAAAGGTCAATGCAGCACTTTCTGTGGTCCCTCAGCCAAGACCACTATGCCCAGGATTGGATTCAGCGAACTCTTGATTTATTGGCTGACAATGCCTTCCTGCGCAGAAGTGCCTTTCTGGAGGAGCCAATAGGAACCCTGCTAGTGGCCTACTTTAAAGATGATTTATTATTTCTTTTGTTATATCTGCCGTCAAGTGAATAGGATCAACTGAGTACAGATTTAAGATATTTAGCACTTTATAATCCTATTCTGGGAATGTATAGAAAACAGGCCTGGAGGAAGGCCTAAACATAGGCAGTCATCTAGGCCGGCAAATTTAGATACATAGTTAAATATGTCATTGTTCTTATGTTCTTATTACTGAGGTGACCAGACGGCTCTGTGTCACCGGTGAGACACTTTTCTTCTGGAGACATTGTTTAGCATTACACCAGGACAGGCTGAGACAGTTCAGATTTACAGACTCCCATCATCACCAGTGCATTTAACAGACAGCTTTGTGGGGTTATTCAATGGATCCGTGATAAGCCATTCGTGTATCTCAATTACAACTGATAATAATGATAAACTTGTGAAGTACTGTATTTTGTGTTTGTTTATTTGCTGCTTATACAAATGCCATTTGCTGTCTTCATGTTTCATGATACGTGCTTACTCTTAAGAAAAAGAAATTGGGACTTGTGCAAGTATTCTAAAAGCATGAAGTTAGTTTAATTACAGGGCTGTGTGTAATTAGAATGACAATATTGAGGAAGGTAGTACCTGGCATTACAATGTCAGTCTTGCACTTTTGCTAAGTTTGTATTTTTGAAATGTACGGTACATTGGGTGTGTGTTTTTCTATAATATTGTCATGCAAATGGTTCTGTTTTCACCTCAGGTAAACTTTTGTTTCCCTATACGTTAGATCATTTGACGGCACAGATTCATGTTAAATTGTGATCCATGTGTGCTACATAAATTAAAAAGATATATATTTTTGGTGTGCTTAGCTTATTCTAACGTTAGTATCTGCCCCACAACCTATCCATTTTGGATATTGTTGTGTTCTTTTGTAGAATAGTTGTTAAGCAAGAAAAATCGAATTTGCAATATCAAAGAAATGTTAATGCTTTTGCCTTAACATTTATTTTCAACCAGTACATTTAGTTTCATATTGCATTAAAATTATGACATTATTGAAGTTATGAAACAGTAATTTAAAAATCTCATATTCCATGGGAAACCTAATGTAATCTGTACATGGCCCATACAATATTTCAAAACAGAAACCAGGTTATATACGAGCACATAGTGATTACACAGTACAAGTTGAATCAAAAACCTATTGACTTTAAAAATCAATAAAATAATAATTACCTAACTGACATAAGGGTGCCATGCTAGGCTTTGAAATTACAATATTAATGAAATAAAGCATTTATCAATTACAATTATCAGTCACAAAAATAGTACAGTAGTCTCCGACTAAGAGAACACCCTTCGGGAAGCAAGCAAAGTGTTCTCTTATCCGGAGTTGACCACCATTTTCTTTTATTATTTATTACTTGTCATGACTCACGTGCATTAACATATAAAATTAAAAGATTGTGTAAGAGAAAAGCACTAGGCAAGGGTATAACGTTAATCAACTAACTGACCAATTAAATTAACACAGCACCCCTACACACGTTAAAAAATGCAGCCGCTCTAGTTTAATCATGAATACCTGTACAGGAGCACTATTCAAGGCATGTACACGACTATTTAACAAAATGGGGAAGCAACTCACCAGAACGGAAAACATCAAATAGATCGGCGGCTTGTGTCTGATTCAAGTTTTTTTCAGGACCTCGAACAAGTTCTAACTTTTTGTAGCAAGAGAAACAGCGGCGTGTTTCGCTGTTTGTTTACCGATACATGCCATTTTGTAGCGATGAGGTGCACCGTGGAAATCAGAATACAAAGGTGCTGTTTTAAGCAAAGTTCATGTTCCTTTAGGTGGAGCATTTACAACGGGAACAATTTGTTTACTCACAAGGGTGTTCTCTTAGGAGGTGTTCCTATACACAGAGACTACTGTATAAGTGGAAGTAAATAAAGTAAAAGTGCTAAAAATTATGTGGAGAAGAAAGCCAGACAAAGTTCAGTTTCTATAACACGCACATGGATTGAGATGTGTACATGTATAGCTAGACTGCACCTACACTGAGTGGTCCCGTCATTCCATAAGGCACTGATTGACCTCTTCGTCACCTGTAAAAATATCAGGTCATACTGTGACTGAATCTTTTCCTGGAAATGATGATTGGTGTAGACTCTTATATATCTTGTGCATTAGAATACAAGGGATTAATGTTACTAACCCCTTGCAATGTACAAGGTCTGCTGAAGGCAGGATGGGGCACGAGTGACATTCAAAACATTATAACACAGAAGAGATTTAAAAAAAAAAATCATGCTAGTGCTTGTTTTAAATGCATCTAATGGGATTATTTCTTTTTGTGCACAAAATACAACACAAGGTTACAGAGGGCAAGTTGGTGAAAGCCAGTTAAATAGAAATTCCAAGCAAGCATCGGTTGAAACAAATTATTATTATTTTTTTTTTAAGCTGCAAAATCCAGGATTAACCACAAAATGAATGTTACTTGGCATGAGTGCACTGTGGTCTCTCTCTCTCTCTTTCTCTCTGGGGCAGCAGGTGTGTGTGGTGGGGGTCTTGGGAGCAGGGGAGTGCAGGTTGGTGTAGGACATGATTCTGTTGAAATGCATGTCAGTGAATTGCTGCATGCTGTGTAGACAGACCAGGCACACATTAACCACTCATTGTGAAACATTAATTTTGCTTCATTCTTTAAGCAGTGTACTCTGAACTGTGGTTGACTATTTGCATAAACTTGTTTGATATCCTGCAATCAGTTCAATGAATGTAAACCACCTAGACAGTCTTTATGACTGCATAGATACCAGCTGTGTGCCCCAAATGGCTTTCATAAGCTTTCTTAAGTGCTGCACGTCAGAGCTAATGATTTGGTACCCCATTGCCTCTTTATGTACTATAACCAGTTTTAAAGCCAATAACGGACCCACATTTTGTTTAATGGTAAAATCCTGACCTAGACAGGATTTTTATGATTTTTTTTTTTTTTTTCAGGAGAAACACTAAATGGTGAAAAAAAACTGATGAAAAAGCTGAATGGTGAATAAAAGTTGTTATTATTTTTAAATAAAGAAACAGTTATAATGTATGTGAATACTATAACAGTGCCGTTGAGAATCACCAAGTGTTGGTGGGAAATAAGGTGTTCAGGAATGTTTTTTTTTTTCTTGCCTGGTGCCCCAAGCTGAATGAAGGTACAGTCCTCCAAAAGTCTGAGAATAGTAGGAATAAAAAGGGGGATTAATTAATAAGCGTTTTCTTGAAGACAAAAGATTGAAATCAAAGTATAACCACAGCACATAGACTGAAAATTATCCTGCTTCAAAATAAATGCAGGTCACTTTATACTAAACAGCCTGTAATTGAGAGTATGGTAATTAAAGGTGGTTTTCAAGTGTGTTTGAATATTTAGTTTTATTTCCTCAGCCTAATTAACAAGTATATTATACAGGTTGTAATACCACAAGCCTTACAATGTCATTGCTAGTAGTTATCATTGCCCTTTCAATATACAGTGTCTTAAATACAGTATTATGTAACCCAGTAACCCAATCAGGACAAGTCTTTATAATGTCCTTGTGTTTTCTTTAAGACTGCACAGAGTCAAGGTGTATACTATTATGGTTGGCCACACAATGGTGTCTGGTGACATCACCCCAGTGCAATAGGAAACACAACGCAGGCTGTGCAAAGCATCATGCTAGTAACTGCATCATTCATTTTATAGATTATTTATTATTTCTTTTTTGCATAACAATTTCACACATATTATTATACAATAAAATAACCAAAATAAAGACATGCGTAATACAAATGATTACTGTTTTTACAACAAACTTGAATACAGCATGCTGGTGAGAGTTGTTCAATTAGGTCTAGCTATGTTAATATGTGTCACACTCCATGAAGTTATATTGTGCACAGTTTTCATAACCTGCTGTACAGTCTCCATGCACTTCTAAAATGACAGCATGAACTATACCAGAAAACAGTACATTTTGTGTATTTAATTTTGCAAATAAGATTTTAAAAAGTTACATTTAAAAGGAGTGGGGAAAAAAAAAAGAAATAAACAAATGAGAAAAGGATCTTGTTTATTTTCCAGACTTTTATATTAGTAATATTTTACAGGAAATACCTACAACAAAACAGGTTCATAAGATAAATTAAATGCGTGAAATATATAAAAGACTCATAAAACCAATTTATGGGATAACACAAAATCAAAACTAGTATGTGTGTGCATTAATCAAGTTGCCTTTGCAGCACCTTTAAAAAAAATGTGACCTTTGTTTCTTTAGCCAAAGGGAAAGAGTTTGCAGGCACACTAATCAACTACATTGCAAGACAGTTTTTTACAGTGTGGGTCATTCTAATACAAGATGATCTTTTATGTCCTTTATCCTATGTACACCCCAGCACACACACGATGCATCTGCTGTATTAGACCTTTATTATTACTTTCATACGAGTGCTCTATCCTCTTAATCCCCAGAGCAGATGAGTCTCTTTAAGCTAGTGAAAATCACTTTAAATTACAGAACATGGAGTGCTTTTCACCAGGAATGTGTCTAGGATCACAAAGATCACTAGGATCATTAGGATGGAAATTACATTTTGTCCTGGGCACTATTAAAACACCAGATGAGAAAGGCCGGTGACACACATAACTCCACTGGGTCACACAATCCTGCACACAGACCTACACTGATTGAACAAAAACAATACAGAATGGCCTGAATAGATGGAAGGGCCTTGCTCAAGGTGCATTGCATGAGTGGAAGCAGTGTTGAATGTTTCTGTGCTTTGGGCTGGGCCCCTGTAGACATCTGTTGTTTGTCACACTAAGTTGCATACAGGTGCAGGCTTGATAAATGGAATACGCTGTCATTCCAAGAACACCCAGGAGACTTGATGGACATGTTGTTCAATGCATCCACTGCAATCAGAGTTGAGCCAGTTGCATGGGAACCCATTGTTATGTCCTTTGTAAAGTCTCGGAATACCTTCTGCCTTTTCCATAATTTTTGACGAATAGGTTCATACAGCTCTTGGAGTTTATGTAGATTTGGTGAGCAAAAACCTATTTTGGCAGTGCGTTATGGTAGAAGCAAAAACATTTCTGCAACAAGGAAAAAAATAATGAAACACCAGTGCATTTATTTCCATTCTGATGCAAAAACTTTCCAAAACGGGTTCTTAAGAAGAATATCGTGTTCAGGGCTTGTACGGCTTTGATGAATCTATTCTGGGGGCTGTGCAACTTCCTTTGTGGCCATTAAAGTGTCTCTGATGACGCTGAGATGAAACCACAAATGCAAGTTGCAAGCTGTCAAAGGGAGTGGTTGTTTCTTGCAAGTTTTTCATATTCGACACATGTGCTGTATGGAAACTCTTTCTGTAAGTTCTCACACTGTTCTTTCCATCATTGTTGGGACTATCCTGCTGTACACCAAGGCAAAACATAAGCACTTTATTTTGGTTCCTATCAGTTTTTGTTACATAGCCCCCTTAGTCTTATTTTATGGCATTACATATTATATTATTATATATATAGGCGTTCTATATATATATATATATATATCGATATATATAGAGTTTATCTATATATAATATATATATATAGTATATAACTTCAGGGGACTGTACAATTAACTTTCTCAAACAGAACATTTTGACCTTTTATTTTACAATTGCATTATTTTAAACAGTGCACACATCAGTCAAACACATGTTCTGTTGTGTTACATGTATGAACTTCAGTATAACATGTATGAACATCAGTATAACATTGTGACATCCATGCCAAGGGTTTCATCATGTTTCTTACAGCCTAATAAACAGGCTAGAAGCTACCCAAGGGCTCTCTATTGCACCCCTAAAAGAATATTAAATACATATTGCCTCTACAGGATAACCATGTTAGACATGTAAAGTGGTATACACAAAAACTGCAAATTAGCCATTATAACCATGCTCACACAAATATGGACTGTAGATTACACTTTTACTGGAACACTAATTTCCTGAGGTAAAAGCTACGTTATGTTTTCCAAAAACATACTGAGGGAATTAATGCGCATTGCTAGTCATTACTATTACCTGAAAGGCAAATGTTTTCCACCAGCAAAACTCTGTGGTATACCATATGGTAAAAAGAAAACCTAGTGGAAGCATGGTAAAGCACCAGAAAGCAAGGTAAATTACAGAAAAGCATGTAAAGCATGATTAAAAAAAAAACATGGTAAAGCACAGTAAATGCATAGTAAAAGCATGGACAAGGAAAAGCAAACTTGCAGAATTACCATGCAGACTTACTGCTCTAAAATGTTATAATGGTTAGCAAATAAGTTAGTCTAGGGAAGAAAATGTAGCAAGGTACTGTATTCCAAGCATGCATTGAGTCAGAGGACAGGCAGATGTAAAGTTCCTGACACTGAGCAATGGGCATGCCCACGTGGTGATACTCCAGCACTATGTTTGTCTGAGCGATGACCCGGCTGGGCTGCTTCCACACAAAGACCTGTGCTGGCAGAGCTGATGGGTTCTCATGTGGCAATTTAAACAATAATGATCTGTGTGAGTATTTTACAGCCTTGCTTCAGCCTGTGACAGGTTATGGGGAGCTGGAATACTTGCTGGAGGATTTACCGTCAGGCAGACCACGGCATAATTGGTGGCCAAAACCAATTGAAGAAGCTGTCAAATTGTCACCTTACTTAATTTATTGGGAAACGACAGCAATATAGCAAGGGGCTGTATATGTGTGTGACAACAAGCATATACAGGCTGCTACCAGGCCCTGTTTCTTTGTTCAGATTTCTTGTACAAACACCATTAAGTTTATGTATATGTATACTGCAGAGCTTTGAGTATAGAATCTTACTGTAGACTGTAGCATCCCTGGTCATTGTAACCCTACTGTCTTCCTGCACTGAAGGGCTGCTTACCTGACTCAGAAATCCCTGAAAGACCCTGTCACCTGTGTCCTCAGCATGTCCTCTTCACTGAAACTGGTAAGATAGCTAGTTGTGTTGGCTAGAACCCAGGCAGAGGTATTAGTTTAGTGAAGCGGCATACAAAACAAAGTCCCAGGTGGGCATATTTTGTGTGTTTTGTTTCCATCTGTAAAGGAAACGATTTATTCAGCAAAACTGCCAGTGAACTAAACTGTAACTCACGGTTTCTGTCTTTTTTTTGTTTTTTAAATTCAGTCTCCTACAGAAAGTAAAAAGTATGTGTTTAAAACTTACAATACGTTTACCCTTATTGTGTTTCCTAATGTTCGTTTTCCCTGTAGAAATTCTAGCAATATTAATGACTATTCAAAGTTATGTGCAGTTCTGCTGGTACACTTTCCAGGACAATATTTCAATGTATTTGTTAATATAACTGTTTCAACCAATTAAATTAAGAACTTGCAATGAAAGGAGTGATATAGTTTCATATGACCCTTATATATATATATAAAACACTTATATATAACACGTGCAACCTTGTATTACTCCAATTCAAATCTAATCAGATGTGTTTAAACTCCCCTGAAAAAAACCTAAAGTTTAGATTGTATGCTGCACATTTGTCTTACAACACTGTGCTTATGTATACATAGTTTCACAGGTTTAATTTTGGATTACTGACTATAAAAGGTTTATTATTATTATTATTATTATTATTATTATTATTATTATTATTATTATTATTATTATTATTATTATTATTATTATTATTATTATTATTATTATTATTATTATTATTATTATTATTATTATTATTACTATTTATTTGTTTATTTATTTATTTCTTAGCAGATGTCCTTACCCAGGGTGACTTACAGTTGTATACAAAAAACACATATCAAGAATTACAGTACAATTAAGAGCAAGATACAAAATACAGTGACTTCAGTCCTAATAAGAGCAAATACAAAACACAGTATGATTTGATACCGGGACAGTTCAAGAGCAGATAACAGTGTTGATAGTTACATCAGGGTTAGATATGAGTGCAAGTGAAATACAAGGTACTAGAGATTGGATTAAGTGCAGGATTAAATACAGTAAAAAATAGGGAGCAGATAAGTGCAAGTTGAAGTGCATTAAAGGCAGAGTGCTATACTGTACAGAAGGGAAGAGTTGAGTTTTACAGGTGTTGTCTGAAGAGGTGTGTCTTGTTAGAAATTGTCTCAGTGATAATGTCTTTTAGTAAGGATTATAAGTATTGTGCATTGTATTGTATATTGTTTTTATCTTGACATTATGCATGCTTTATCATAGTGAATGCCATTACTAACAATATTTCTGCAGTCAGAAATCCAGCTCAAGTAACAATCGCAGTTCTGAAAATCATTCACACCATATCTGTGCGATATAAAATCTTGAGAGCCCACTTGTGGTTTAGACTAAGGTTGAAGGAGAAAGGGCTGAAAGAAAGGTTTGAAAAGCACTGTGATTATACCAGTGTATTTCCTTGAAGAAACCCTAGCAGAACCATTAGCAGAACCATTCGCAGACCACAGTTTCATCAGCAATGGCAACACAATTTGCAACCAATATTGCACAGTGGTCCTAATACAGTAGTCTGTGCTGTATTAGAAGTTAAATTTAAACCTTAGTACAGTAATTCAAAAGCCACTTCCAATAACATAACATATAATATATATATATATATATATATATATATATATATATATATATATATATATATATATATATATATATATATATATATATATACACAGCTCTGGAAAAAATTAAGAGACCACTGCAAATTTTTCTTAAATCAGCATCTCTACATGTATGGCAGCCATTCCATTCCAGTGTCTGTTGAATTCCAACACAGGCACACCTCATTCTACTGAATGAGGTACTGATTAGGGGATCACCTGAACCAAATCTTATTTAACGAGGAAAAGTATAAAAACCACTCCTGTGGTCATCACTATCCTCTTGCAATAGGACCAGCTGGATGGCAAAACAGTGCTAGTAGTACCTCAAAAGTAATTGGAATCAAAAAATAACTATTGACCATGCCCAAAGAGTTGAAAAGGAAAGTTTTGAGTGAGGAAAAGAAGGGTTCAATTCTGGCTTTACTGGCAGAGGGATACAGTGAGCGTCAGGTTGCTTCCATCCTTAAAATTTCAAAGACGGCGGTTCATAAGAACAAGGTCAAGCAGCACACATTGGGAACAACAAAGCTACAGACCGGCAGAGGGCGAAAACGATTCTCCACTGACCGGGATGACCGCCAACTCATTCAAATATCACTCAGCAACCGTAGGATGACATCAAGTGACCTACAAAGAGAATGGCAAACGGCAGCTGGGGTGAAGTGCACGGCGAGGACGGTTCAAAACAGGCTCCTAGGGGCAGGGCTGAAGTTGTGCAAAGCTAGAAAAAAGCCCTTAATCAATGAGAAGCAAAGAAGAGCCAGGCTGAGGTTTGCAAAAGACCAAAGGATTGGACCGTAAAGGACTGGAGTAAGGTCATCTTCTCTGATGAGTCCAATTTTCAGCTTTGCCCAACACCTGGTCATCTAATGGTTAGACGGAAACCTGGAGAGGCCTAGAAGCCACAATGTCTCGCACCCACTGTGAAATGTGGTGGAAGATCGGTGATGATCTGGGGATGCTTCAGCAAGGCTGGAATCGGGCAGATTTGTCTTTGTGAAGGACGCATGAATCAAGCCAAGTACAAGGTTGTCCTGGAAGAAAACTTGCTTCCTTCTGCTCTGACAATGTTCCCCAACTCTGAGGATTGGTTTTTCCAGCAGGACAATGCTCCATGCCACACATCCAGGTCAATCAAGATGTGGATGGAGGACCACCAGATCAAGACCCTGTCATGGCCAGCCCAATCTCCAGACCTGAACCCCATTGTAAACCTCTGGAATATGATCAAGAGGAAGATGGATGGTCAGAAGCCATCAAACAAAGCCGAGCTGCTTGAATTTTTGCGCCAGGAGTGGCATAAAGTCACCCAACATCAATGTGAAAGACTGGTGGAGAGCATGCCAAGATGCATGAAAGCTATGATTGAAAATCGGGGTTAGTCCACCAAATATTGATTTCTGAACTCTTCCTAAGTTAAAACATTAGTATTGTGTTGTTTAAAAATGAATCTGAACTTATTTTCTTTGCATTATTCGAGGTCTGACAACACTGCATCTTTTTTGTTATTTTGACCAGTTACCATTTTCTGCAAATAAATGCTCTAAATGACAATATTTTTATTTGGAATTTGGGAGAAATGTTGTCGGTAGTTTATAGAATAAAACAAAAATGTTAATTTTACCCAAACACATACCTATAAATAGTAAAACCAGAGAAACTGATAATTTTGCAGTGGTCTCTTAAATATTTCCAGAGCTGTGTATATATATAGGGATTTATAGTGCTATTATAAAGAATAAGTAGCAGGGTTCTGAAAAATACAACATTTTATGCCCCCATGTTGAATGCTATATATATAGAAGCCATTTTGAAAAGACAAAATACATGTTTTGTTTTTTTTTTTACCACACTTCTCACACTATCAAACTAAATAATTCAGTTTTTGTTTTTGTTTTTTGAAAACGCGCCTAGAAGTCTCCAGAAAACAGCCACCTTTTATGTTGATTTTACGGTTGATTTTCTATGAAAGGTAAAAAAAAAAAAAAAAATCCCAGAAAGTTGACTTTTCATGACTGTTGTGAAATTTAGGACATGACCTCATATAATTATTTGGAGGAATGCCTTAAAAAAGATAGCATCAGTTCAATTGCCTAATAGGAACACCCTGCTAGCGATTTTCTGTCTCTGCATAAATATGTAGTTTACTTCTAGAAAAATAAACCTGAAATTATAATCACAAGGGAACTGTGATCGAAAAGTTACCACACACATACTGTAATTAAATGTCTTATTCCTGGGAATGAATTGTATGAATCTTACTTTTCATGCAGATGGTTCAGTTTTGACAAAGCAATGCATCATTCAATTTATATAATTTAATAAAGGGACCAGTGGCCAAGCATTGGAACCAATAGAGGTGATCACTCTTTGGGAGAAGGATTCCCATTTAAACCAAAGGCACTCAGTACACAGAGTCCCCCCATCAGTAAAACATACAAGCAGCACTGGCAGGTCTCATTCAGGTTAATCTGATGTAGAGATAAATATATGTCAGAATCTTTTGGTTGGTTCAGAGATGGTAATCATTGTGAGTGGAAAGAGCAGAGAAATATTTCAACACTCGCTTCAAATGCTCAGTACCCTGTTGTTCATGTAGTTATCTTCTCTGCACAAAACTCAAACAACAAAAAACAATCAATACCAAATCAAAAACATTCTGACTGCCAGATAACAAACAAAAACCTAGTGTGACTACTATAATTATGTTGATAGTATACACATTGATGTCTTTTTTTTCTCCAAAGCTATCCAGACAACCATGGGTGAAATTCTGCCGGTACTCATAAAAAACTGAAATATCTTGCTTGCATAAGTATTCAACCCCTGTGCTGTGGAAGCTCCCAGTTTGCACCGATGAAAGAAATTGCCCTAACGAGGACACAATTATCTTACCATTGGCCTCCACCTGTGAACCATTAAAGTTGCTGTCACATTTTCTGGATAAAAACCCCACTGTTGAAGGATCATTGGTAAGGCTGTGAATCTGAAGGAAAATGAAGACCAAAGAGCATTCTACAGAAGTTAGAGATAAAGTAATACAAATGCATAGATAGGAGCAAGGGCACAAAATAAAATGTTTGGATATCCCAGTGAGCACAGTTGGATCAATAATCAAGAAGTGGAAGCTGCATCACACCACCCAGGCACTGCCAAGAAAAGGCCGTCCCTCAAAACTCAGCGCTCAAACAAAAAGGAGACTTGTGAGAGAAGCCACAGAGAGGCCAACAATCACTTTAAAGGAGCTACAGAGTTCAGTGGCTGGGCGTGGTGTAATGGTGCACGAGTCAACCATATCAAGAGCTCTCCATAACACTGGCCTGTATGGGAGGGTGGCAAGAAAGAAGCCGTTACTCAAAAAGTACCATCTGAAAGCACGTCTGGAGTTTGCCAAAAAGCATGAGAGTGACCCAGCTGTGATGTGGGAAAAGGTTTTGTGGTCAGATGAGACCAAGATCGAGCTTTTTGGCCAAAACTCAAAGCGCTATGTGTGGAGCAAACCTAACACTGCCCATGCCTCAAGACACACCAACCCTACAGTGAAGTATGGTGGTGGCAGCATCATGCTGTGGGGATGCTTCTTATCAGCAGGGACTGGGCATCTTATTACAATTGAAGGAAGAATGGATGGCATAAAATACAGGAAAATACTGCTTCAGTCAGCTAAAAAACTGAAGCTTGGGAGGAAATTCACCTTTCAGCAGGACAATGATCCCAAGCACAAGGCCAAAGCAACATTGGAGTGACTCAAGAACAAAAAGGTGAATGTCCTACAGTGGCCCAGTCAAAGTCCTGATCTCAATCCCATTGAGAATCTGTGGCACCATTTGAAAATTGCGGTCCACAAGCGTCGTCCAACCAACCTGAACAACCTGGAGCAAATCTGCCAAGAAGAATGGGCCAAAATCACTCCAACACTGTGTGCAAAGCTGGTACATACTTACCCCAAAAGACTTAAAGCTGTTATTGCAGCAAAAGGTGGCTCTACCAAATATTAATGTGTGGGGGTTGAATACTTATGCAAGCAAGATATTTCAGTTTTTTATTTTTCTTAAAAATATTTCCCAACCAATGTCAACCAAAAACCAATGTCACCTTACAATAATTGATTTTGAGTTTAAGTGTTTTAAAAAAAAATATCGAACAAAAGAAATTTCAATGTACCATTTGTAATTCAGTAATATGAGAGAATTGGTCAGGGGTCTGAATACTTTTGCAAGGCACTGTGTATATATATATATATATTACAGTACATGACTGGGTGATACATGCAGAGGGCACACAGCTTTCAGTATTTTCAGCTTCTTTGTTTATGATGAATTGGTTATATTTTATCAGTTATTTTTAAGTTTGGAGGGATGGCCTGATCTAGGCAGGGTCTTGGTGGTGCCATACACCTTCCACTTCTTAATAATCGTCTTGACTGTGCTCCAAGGGATATTCAAGGCCTTTGATATTTTTTTATACCCATCCCCTCATCATATATATAGGGTGAAAAATGCCCTGTTTACATTTATTTTACAGTTGTATATTATTACTTTTTATAAAATTATTTTATTGATTTGATAAATGCATGTTTATGTTGTCTGACACTAATTGATTTGCATCACGTTATGTTGGCTTCTCCACCCGTTTCCTTTTATTTGCCTTATTGGGCACTGACTAATTGAATTATTGATCAATTTATGCACCTGAATATAAATATCCCATGTTTTTACAGACAGGATGGCCATCCTGGGGTTTGTGTGTATCTGTGCAGGAGCGGGAACACAGAGTTTGGAGTTTGGAACAATGAGTAAGAGAGTGGAGTGGATCAGTAAATGAAGAGTCCCGACATTAAATATTGGGCAGATTGTATGCTGGTGTTGAATAATGAGCACGAACTGCTTGAGTGTGTTTAGCCCGTTTGGAGGTCAATTGGAGTTTAAGAAGTGTACAGAATAGGTTATATTGTGATGCTGGTTTCTCTCTCGCTCTCTTTGTGTGTTCTCTCCCCTGCATGGACATTGTGTGTGTGTGTGTGTGTGTGTGTGTGTGTGTGTGAGAGTGTGTGCGAGAGCGTGTGTGTGTGTGTGTGTATATGTGTGTGGTGTTGGTATTTGTACTTTTGTACCATGGTATTGTTTTTATTATGATGGTTTTACAGTGTCTTCGAATGTGTATCTCTGCTGTATTTGCTGGGTAGCATCGTTGTTGCATTTGTACTTTAATACATGACCTCGTTAATGTGATCCTTGTTTAACTGCTTGCAAACTTGCTACCTATTAATAGGTGAATGGGGATTATTGTCTTATTATACAGATACCCTTTTAAACCATGTGTTGCTAGTGTAAGTTTACAATAAACAAACATCTGCTAAAATTTATCTGTGTGATTTTCTTGGTGACCTTGTTTCAACATTTTTAGATCTGTTATCTGAATAAAAATAATCTTACATCATTTGTTTTGTGCCTTATCTCACTGAACTGGCATAGTCACTCTACATCTTGTGATATTTTTAAATTAAAAGCTGGTGTTTGCTTCTTGTGATGTTGCTGTATGCTACCCATGTCGCCGTGGGGAGGAGTCATAGATAGACAGATAGATCCTATTCATCTGCCCTTTTCCCTTTTCTTGTAATGCTTGTTAATTGTCTTTGCCAAATAGAATCATCATTCATTTGGTGTGTGTAGGCAAAAACTCTGTTATGAAACATGTGTGGTGTAGGTTTCAAAAGTTCTGGCTAGTGGCCAAGGTTTCCATGTTTTACCAAGTGTGGGAAAGTAGGGCAGTGTGTATCAATGCAGGTCTGAAACAGGATTGGGAACCAAGCAGGAAGAAATATATTTGTGTGTCCCCAGCGGTTCCTATTTGTGTGTTTATGTCCCCAGTGGTTCCTATTTTTGTGTTCACCAACTAAAAGATACTTCTGGGTAGTGGTGCAATGAGGAGCATGCTGGTAAAATCCCAGCTTCGTTACATTGGCAGTCTTGGCTAGGAACCCCTGCAGGCTAGGGAGGAAAATCAGACAGGACTGGTTTGCTGCCTCACCACAGTAACCACAGTGCGTAACCCATAAAAAAAAAAAAAAAAAAAAAATCCTAAATTAGAACAAGTTAATTGGCACTGGAGCATTGAACACACACATTTATTATTCAATTTATCCAATTTGAACAATAGCTCTTTCAATGACTTCTGTAATTTTCTGTGGTCCCAGAAAGTTACCTGCAAAAACAATTGAACAGACTTCCAAGAAAATGGCACTGTCATACCCTTAACTGTCTTATGTAAGGATGTGCTGATAACATGACCTCCATTCTATTATTACTAAGACTGATCCAGAACCGTACAAACATAAATATGTACATTATCACTATCAGAGATTCACAACTTAGTTTGGGTGGAACACTTTGCAGTCCAGGTAGAGGAAGCTAGGTGATCTAGCGCACTAAATAAAACAGGTACTGTATAATCTCTGAAACCACACAACCAGGTGATTTAGCAAGCCTGTTGGCAGGGTGCCGCTGCAGGCAACAGCAGGCAGGGTGCAATGCCAGTGTTGGAGGCTGAGAGCAAGCCTTGAGACTGCAAGCCACTGTTGGCTCTGCTACAGTTTAGAAAACATAGCAATATTATTTTGGAGCCCACTAGACTACATTTTTAGAATTTGCATATTGTAAAAGTAAATTTGCTAATTTTGTTTTTTACCATGCCTTTCTTATGGTTATGCTAGAAATGTACTATAGTTTACCATGGATTGCCATATTTTAACATGCTTTACCATGTAACTCTGGGCTTTACAATGCTTTCACTATTTTTTGCTATGCTTTTACTATGGTAAGCAATGGGACATAATGTAGATATTCAGTAGCCTCAGAACGGTTCTTGCTTGTAAGGGTGATATTTTATCCCCCACCCCCCTTTGTAACTGTAAGAGAAAGGGTTAATAAACATGTGTCTTTGTGTTGTTTCTGTAAAGGATAAGAAAAATAAGTGCAGCTTTGCTTGTGTTCCCCAAGACTCTGCTACTCTCCTGCCTCTGACCGACACATACCACCTGGAATGAGCCACACAAGATGACTCCTTTTATCCCAGGAATTATTTAATCTGCAACACAAAGACCCAGCTACCTTCCTCTGAATATAGCAGCCCCTTGTGCATCAGTTTAAGTTTATTAAAAGATTTCATCTTGCCTTTTGTAACAAATGCATCACAACACCAATCATCAGCTGGCTCTGACCCCTGGCACCATTTCAGAGGCTTGATAATAATAAATCCCTATCCTGAAATAGTTTCCGCAGATTACAGCAATCAATCAAAATTCCGGGAGCCTTACAACCATTAATGTCACCAGCCATGATCTAACATGGCAGGAATCCATCTAAATCAGCCATTATTACCGAAAAAGCCTTAAAATAAAGGTAGTGACTCCCAGCATAAATTGCTCTTCCACCTTTGTCAGGCACTTAGTGACGATTTTAATGTAGCTTTCTGATCTAGTTATCACGAATAATCTGGAAAATTATTTCTGTGCCTGAAATAATGTGAAATAATTAAGAAAAATTCATTTCTTCAGTCATTTATTTGAGCAGGTTTTCACTTGGGGTTTTTCTTTTTAATTCTGTATGAAATAAAGGTTTATTAATAAATAAACACTATATACAATACATCTGACAAAAGGAAAAAAATATATACTGTAAACATACTATGTAACAAACTACATGTACTGTATTTCAAAATGGTGGTATGTTTTATTATTACTGTTCCTGCTGTGATAGTATAATTATGCTATTTGTTTAGCTCTGTAACCCTGTGGCAGTTTTAATGTCCTAATATATTGGGTGTGCAGGTGCAGTGATATGACAGAAGTCATCTCTCATCCAAAGCACAGCTGGTCATGTTAGATGTGGACCAGACCTTTCCAGATGAATATCTCTCCAGGAGGTAGCTGAACACATTTCCTCGATGTTTTATTGCAGCCGGTATACAGGACCTTAAATACAGTGATCCAGATGGCGTATTTTTGACCAGAACAAGTTTTTAAAGTGCTTACAACAAAACATCTTGATAAATAAAACTGATAATGTTGATAATGGCTTGGATTCACTGTGTTCGACATAGCTTTAAACACGACAACCGGCAGGTGTTTCTACTTATTTATTCATGAGTAGTTCCCGAGTACAATCTCTGGGCCTCATTTATGAAAGGGCACTAACTTTGGAGTTACCACGCATGTAAAGTAGTGAGCCTAACATGTGTGATAAATCTAAATTTACTACCCCATTTACTAACAGAGAACTCATTAATTTACATGCACATTCTCCTTTAATGCATGCTTGGTTTCTAAAATTGCATTGTAGTGTATCGTTCTGGAATTCTTCTTTAAAACAACCTGCATATCTTTCACATGTGCAGTCTGCATTGTATGGGTGACATTCCCATTAAGCCAATCACAGCTGACAGTGGTAGTAAAATAGGCCACGGGATCCGTTTCTTCACGCACCCAGCACACATAATTTTGATTTGGGTAGCTTTTTAACAGCTTGTCAGTATCTAAAGTTTTTATCAGCATTGAAAAAAAAAAGATTTTGGAATACAAGTTAAATATTGAGACTTAGTATTACGGTATACATGCCTGACAAGCCTCCAGATTTCTTGATATAGAGGGTGACTCAATCTCCCAATGAGACTCGAGAAACTTCAGACAATTTAGATTGCCAATTATAATGCATTATTACTGTAAATAAATGTTCTCTAATAAGCTCCCACCATCCTGATCGCTCGCTCTACGGGGGAAACAGTAAAATGTTTTTTAAAAGGTATGCACTTAATATATTTTAATTCAATACCCCCCACCCCCGCCGCCCGCAAAAAACTCCCAATTTTATATATTTTTTCTTTTTACTCTTTGAGATTTCCATTGAAATAAAATACTCTTCTATTTCCCGTTATATTACATATGTGACATTGAGGGTTTTTTTGTCAGTGTTCTAGGGAAGCTGCTTAGTTATTGGAGCCTATTTCTGTGCTATAAAATGCCTTAAGTAACATGTTGATTAATTGATTGAAACCATGCCTGCATACTTGATGACTAGGAATCATGCAGTGGGGGTAATATGTTTTGAGTAGTATATTTGACATACATTTTATTATTTTTTTTTTTTACGGTGCGGCCCACCAACTGAACACTCTTAACTTGAATGGCCCTTGTTGCGGGATTTTTCCATACAAACAAAGGTTCATAAAAACCAAGCAATTCAGCAAGATGTATTTATTTTGCATACGTGAAACAGTGAATCAAACAAACAAATCTGTTAACTCAATAAAAAGAATCAAACCGCACATCACTAGTTTTCAGCCCAGAAAAAGAGGTTTAAATAGAGCACCTATAAATTGTTAAAGCCTGGTTTCCATACGCACTAATAAATGATCACTTTAATGCATGCACTAAAATGAACTTCCTTTAGTAAGTACCATGTGAATACAACTCATCTTATTAGTGTGAGCTGGAAACTCATTTAAATACATTATCATGCATTACCATACAAATTACATATTCGTTCTGATCACCATAATATGCCCACTATTTCACACAATAATGACTAAAAGTGCAATAGTAAATGAGGAAATCATTAATGTGCACAGTAATTGCAATTATCGCGCACCATGAAATTAAGAGCTTTTTTGTAAATGAGGCCCTTTGTGCTTATGAATTGAGACATTTTCAGCAGCTTTGCTTTGCAGTTCTCTCAGCCAAATTTGCACAAGATGACATTTCTTGTGTAACAAGAGATATCCTACACACACCGAAACTTGCATTAATGAGACCATCGCTTGAATGAATGTAAACAAAACACAAGAAAAAATCCACATTATTATCACCACAACAAATGGTTACCAGCAATAATTTCAATAAAGACAATGGAAGGTAAGAAAATAAATTCAGATCTGAAAACCTGCCCCACCAAAGTTTTCAAAGCTTGCTAGCAGATAGGGGATATATCTATATAGTACTAGCCTGAGAACTCACACTGACCATCCCTGTTCTGTGTGCTTTGCTTGAACCTCAAGACCAAACTGCTCTTGACTAATACTCTAATGGTCAAATGAAACCTTGACTTTCAAGATTAAAGGCTAACTATCTGAATCTCTTTTGACGCCATAGTATCTGAACAGAAGAAACAAGGAAGTCAAGCGTCTTCCCTGAGATTCAAACCTGAAAACACCCTGTTCATTGTCCTTTGTGCTGACCACACTGTGCTGCCTCTGACTGAGACACTATCATTTATTTCATACGTACGGTATGAAACTGTAATCATTTAAGATTCTTATGAAATTTCCAGAGGCACACAATACCGTATTTAAACATGTACTGTACCAGAGCACTGTGGAAGCTGTGAAATCTAGGATTTGCAATAAAAAGGGAAGGAGCCTAATGCTGGTGTTCTTGTGCGAAGGAGTGGTGTTGAGGTCAAGGCTGACCAGCGGCAGAAATAACAAATGCAGAGGCAGTAGAACAGTTCAGCATGGCTTTGTACTTTTATAAATAACAAAAACAAACAAAAGATTTAAAAAATATAAATTAGAAACACAGTCAATGTCAGACCTCTCCCTAAACTAGCCAAACAACAAAGGATCCTCATTTAAACCATGTGGCTCATCAATGAATCCATTAAGACCCAGACACATTATGCACGTGGATTTATTAAGGATTGGATTTTAACCCCATCGATGACAAACTTACATAAAAAATATATATCAAACTTTGTTTTCAACAAAACACACAATGCATACATTTTGTCATGCTGGGCTCCAGCACTGCCACAGAAAGTTACATCAAGTGAATAAGACAATTAACATATAATGCATCTCTTTTTTTATCATAAAGATGTTTTTAAGAAGTATTTGATGTTTTCTTGTGTGGATATTGCTGGCATTCACTGTATAGAACTTGTAAATGCAGATGCAATACTGCAAATCTGCTGGGAAATTGAATAAGATGTCAGCCACAATGTAAACAACTATCAACTGGCTGTTTCAGACCCAGTAACATACATAAACTGTTTTATTGGAATGAACTGACTCGGAAAACTGGTTGCAAAATGGCAGATTTGTATCTTGGGTCGGCTGGAAATCTGACGAAATCTCCTTGCGTTCTAGCTATTTCCACAGATATGGGGATTAGAGTAATAGATCAGCTTCATAGCTCTGTCTTTTTCTCACCCAAGCTGCATTTCCTGCCAGATATGACACACAAGTAGTATGTGTCAAGTTATATCTGATCTCACAAAAACCTTCCCTTTTAACCCTAACAGTCAAAGCCCGCCCACTTCCCATTGAATAGGAAATGGTAACACTTTACATTATGTCTCTAATTACTCTGTATTTACATAATAGTTATTTAGCAAATATATGTGAACTTCTACATCCTTATCCGTGGTTTGCCCCCAGTGGAAAATAAGGACCAGTGTGTGTATTTGTATATTTCATGTGCACACAAAGTTCAAACATGTTGCATAGATAAATAATATTGAAAAATTACCAGTTGCAATAATGTGAATCTTATTTTTAAAAGGATGATGCAGTTAAGGCTACTTTAAATATCTAAAAGAAAACAGTATAGCATCACCAAATAATTCCTGCAGCAAAAACACATTGATTAGACTTAATAAAATAAATAACTATTATTGCATTTACCTTATAAAAGTTGGTTTGCTCTTTCTTCCTAAACCTGTACTTAAGTTGGCTTCTTGCTGCTTTCAGCAACTCTGGAGACTTTTTCACATACTCATGAAAGTCAGCGCAAGACATGCTGTAGTTCAGCTGCACCAGTAATGCTGCTTTCACAACACTTTCACTTAATCAGCTCCTATCTTTGCTCCAAAGCTGCAGTATGTGTTTGAGACTGGAATTGAAAGCATGAAAGACACAGAGTTTAACATTTTTGCTGTTTTCACTTTGTGGTATTTGGCATCTATAGTGGCAAAGCTATCGGATGTAATCTGGGAGTCCGTGTGGTTGCACAACACCAGCTTTGGCTCTCCCAGCCAGGGTTCCAGACGCGGACAAAGCGTCCCTGCTCAACACGCCCATCTCCCTCGGCTACACATTCGAGCCAGCCATGGCAGAGCTGCTTCCACAACTCACTCATACCCAGCACCAGGGGCAACAGCGATGGAGACCCAGAGAGGCTGCTCCACAGACTGTTGTGCGCACTGTCCCCGTGGCTGCTCCACTTGGACCAAGCAGGCTTTCCCCCCGCAACCGACCCTCGGCAGCGGCGGGCAGTACCTGGCAGAGACCCCAGCAGTGCCCTCAACAGAGGCAGCGCCAGCCGAAGCAGTAGCAACCCTGACGGGTTCTGGCCCGTTCAGCCAGCATCACCTTCTGGCATGGAGGCAAAGCACCACTGATGTGTGGGTGGTTGCAACCATCCACTCCTGCTACTCACTTTGGTGTCCGACCCCGCACAGGCTTCTGTCCTCACGCAAGAATTGAACACTTTACTCACAAAGTGCACAATTCGCCCTGTAAACCCCCCATGTCAGCAGGATGGTTTTTATTCTGTCCGCCCACATCAACGCTCTGGAACTTAGGGCAGTGCACCTAGCCCTGATCCTTTCAATTAGTGCTGCAGGGTATGCCACTGTCGTGGCATATGTCAATTGCCAGGGGGGGGCTACGGTCCCGGGGATGCACCAAGTGGCGTTCCAGTTCTAGTTCACCTGGGCACAATAGTTTTTTCTGTCCCTCAGGGCAGTCCACCTGCCGGAGGTTTCGAACCAGGCAGGAGACCTGCTGTCGAGGGGGGCTCCTCAGCACGCCGAGTGCACCTACATCCCCAAGTGGTAGCCATGATTTGTCACAGGTTCAGCAGTGTGAAAGCTGACCTGTTTGCCTCAGAGGAGTCCACACATTGCCCTCTGTGGTTCTCGATTCAGAGAGGTGGGGGCCATCTGGGAATCGATACCCTAGCCCACAGCTGGCCTCAGGGCTTGCTATATGCCTTCCCCCCTCTAGCACTGATCTCATCCTTCTTGGAGAAAGTACAGAACGAGGGCACAAGGGTCCTTTTGGTTGAGCCTTACTGGCCAGGAGGATATGGTTTGCCTCTCTGAGCCAGCTCATTCAGGGACAACCATGGCGGATTCCACTATGCAGGGACCTTCTGAGTCAGGCTCAAGGCCGTCTGTGGAACCCGGACCCCGGGTCAGTCCAACTGTGGGTCTGGCCTCTGAACGGGAGCGTCTGAGTGCCCTTGGGCTCTCAGAAGCCTTTATAGCAACACTACAGAATGCTAGAGTCTCTTCAATGAGGTGTTTGCGGTTTGCCAGCAGCGGTGATAACGTTACTTTATGCACTAACCCGGCTTTCCTGCCTCAGGTTGTTTCGCAAATTCAACTGAACCAGTCGATGGAATTTGAGGCTTTCCACTCGCCCCCCTTCTCCTCTGAAATGAATCAGAGACTTAATACACTCTGCCCTGTCAGGACACTGAGGTGTTACATTGATAGGTCTCAATCATGGCGACAGACAACCCTGTTAATGGTGTGGTATGGGTCGCGTACTCAAGGTCAGGCACTTTCCAAGCAGAGTTTGTCGCATTGGATAGTGGATACGATCATGGCTTATGAGCTGGCTAACCTACCCTCTCCAAGTGTGTGACAGCTCGCTCCACTAGAGGTCTTGGTCAGCCTCCCTACCTGACATATATAATGCTGCGGCATGGACCACATCGCACACGTTTATAAGGTTTTACCGACTGAATGTGGCTACTTCAGCAGCGCCTTCTGTGGGGTCCAGAGTCCTTGATGCACCTTGCCCTCTTGCATAGCAGCTTTCCAGTAAGGCTCGCGCCAGGGCAAAGCTAGTGGCTGCTTTGGCTCACTGCGATAGCTTGGGTATACATTTCCCAACTCGTAATGGTTGATATTTCGAGATTGAAAGGGAACGTTAGGTTACTTACCGTAACCCTGGTTTCCTGAAAAAGAAATGTCGACCATTAAATTTGCAAGGGTCGCTAGCTCACCTTCATTGCCATACGGAATCAAATAGCGAAGGTTGTTGTGTGACGTAGCGTCTTGTTCCAGAATGCAACAAACACATGGTTACACTGGGCCTATCAGGAAGCTTTTTAAACATGTGCTCAGGTCATGTGACACGAGGGTAATTTCCCAACTCGTAATGGTTGACATTTCTATTTTAGGGAACCAGGGTTACGGTAAATAACCTAACGAA
The DNA here is from genome assembly GCF_017654505.1 of Polyodon spathula. Classification (NCBI taxonomy): domain Eukaryota; kingdom Metazoa; phylum Chordata; class Actinopteri; order Acipenseriformes; family Polyodontidae; genus Polyodon; species Polyodon spathula. The sequence goes on from NC_054535.1 coordinate 74,760,240, forward strand.
ACTTAGGAAGCAACTGGTTACCACAATCTTGACGAGTAACTTAGATGATGAATCACTGCATGGTAAACGTCCCCTATTTCTGCTGCTGTCACTACATTTTCCAGAGGTGTGTCTGTTTTTATGAAAATTTATTTTTATAGAAAACTTGATTTGAAAGGTTTGTTTCAGATTGTTCACAGCATCTTTGTGTTTTGTACATTTAGCATGAATGGTAATGCCTCTTCTCCCTTCATATTTAACAGAAAATGCTTGATGACACAAAATGCATTCAGATGCAAATTCATGGACTTTGCTAAGACAGTTTTTTATACTCAGTGAATACACCAGTCATCACTATAAGTACACTAGTACTTTTTCCTTTTCACAATACTTTTGCAGTCGCTATGTTTTGAAGAGCCACTGCCGAGATCATCCATTTTGAAAAGCGGACCTGTTCCTTTTACTTCCTTATTTAAAGGCAGCCACTGAAACCCAAATGACCTTTTATGGACGCACAAGCCTGTCACCTACTTTCCCTTGCCTTTGGGCTATGCTATGAAAACTTTATGGTGTTTGCAAATTTTTGTGTTGTGATAAATATACATGTCTACATCCAAACAGAATACTCCTTAGCTTCTCATGAAATATGTAAATCTTTCTGAAAGCACAACATTGTTGACTGGAGTCGTCGCCAGGAGACATGGAGCAGTCAGTTTTCCTTCTGGTCAGCTGATACAGCCACATGCTTTCATAGAGCTGTAACACCTTCTTACAGCTGCAGGTCGAGAGAGAAAGCGTAGTTATTTGTTGTAAACTGTTATTCTAAAATGTATTATGGCCACAATGTAAAAATTTCTCATTTATGATAATATATACTGAGGAGTCATTGTGCCTTCTTATTTAATCCAAATAGTCGGCAGTTACAATTTTTTCAGAAAGGAAAAACGTACCCAAAAATAAACCATTCAAATATTTAATTGAGGTGCTTTGCAGGTACTGTTAAGTTGTTTAATTTTTTTCATTTTTTTTTTCTTTTTTTAGAATTGAAAATTGTGTGTTCCTATTAAAAAAAACCAAAAAACAGCGTGAATGACAATTTTCAATAAACAGTTTCGAGAACCTGGCCCCATGTGTGAAAGAAAAGGATGATATGAGGTATTAGTGTATTAGCAGGTAAAAAAACTAGAATTCATCACAGTTATGCATTCAGTGAAAAATGAAATCAGGTTATACTGTAGATACAGTTGAAAAATTATATGAGCATAGACAACCAAGTAGTGAACAACCATGACCATAATGCAGTTGGGTACCATGCACAATTAATGTGATGTAATGCCTGCTTGGCTTTTATTGAATTAGCATTAAAAAAACAAAATTAAAAAAATAATAATTTTAAAAAATCTCTGGAAAATCGTGTTTGAGCAGTTTTAAGAAAATTAGCTGAAAATGTAGGTGTTCATACGACAAGTCACTGTGATGGTTAAAGCCCTAGTAGATAAGGAGATGGTGTGGTCCAGTGGTTAAAGTCCAGGGGCTTGTAACTAGAAAGTCACTGGTTCAAATCCCACCTCTGTTACTGCACTGTGTGGCCCTAAGCATGTCATTTAACCTCCTTGTTATCCATCCTGTGGATGAGATGTTAAATCAATGTCCTATTGTAAGTGACTTTGCATATAATGCACAGTTCACAGCCTACCTCTGTAAAGTGCTTTGTGATGATGGTCCACTATGAAAGGCACTATATAAAAATAAATATTATTATTATAAACAATTTGACAAATGGTGTTGGGAAAATATATATTTTTCTTGATTAAACTCCTGTGGTCAAACAAGAAAGTTCAGTAACTGTCACTTTTGTCTGTAGAAATGCAGTTTTTCAGTTTGCTCACTAATTTACTGTTCCCGTATATACAACTCAGGTATTGTAAAAGATGTGATGACTGTAACTCCTGGTGTCAGCAGAAAAAGAATGGTTTTGGATGTGAACAGTGTGGAAGCTCACAGCAGAAAATGTTACGCAAGGTTTAAATCAAACTACATGGAAGTATGCTTAATATCACTCATAAAGCCATCCTCTGCTTATTATCATGAAGAATATAATGGGTGTTGATAGTGACAAGCTCCTGATACCATCACTTTGGTTATTATCACACATTGGTTCATAGAACTGATCATACCTAACATTCATGCAACTGATCACTAACCCCATTTCACATCATTTAGGGAAATACAAGCAAAAGATTATTATGTTTTGAAGGTTTTGTAAGTTGCTATACAGTTTTAAAATGTTCCAAACATAAAGTACAGTAGCATAACAGAGCATCTAAAAAACTGCAATGCGTATGTTTACAGCTTACCTATGCTTTTACTTATTACAAAGTGCTGTATGTGTACAGTGTAACAGACTGTATATACAAAATACATAGGATTCATGAACAGTATTGTAATCAATGAAATAACTAGTATAATATTTAGCATTCAGCAGCAAAACAGGCATATTTGTTGTATATTTACAAAGTTATTGACAAACTCCTGAAAAGTCTATTATGTTTATTGTCATGTTTGCTCATTTCCTTTGAAGTACAGTAATATCAAAAGTACCAAATTATTATTATTATTATTATTATTATTATTATTATTATTATTATTATTATTATTATTATTATTATTAATTTAGTTTTTTAAATCAGATCCCAGCTGTACTGATGTCATTTTATAGGTTACATTTAAGCTTAACTTTTGCAATTAACAAAATTACAGTAAGTTATCATAACAGTACAGTTAAAGAGAACGTTTTAATAACAGGTAGATGCCAGTAAAAAATGCTCCAAAAAATTACAAAAGTAGCCTGTCCTCAATGGCACTTACTGGTAATAGGTGAAAGTGTTTGTTTATAGTTCAGTAGTTGTGCCATAATGAATCCTACAATATACTGACTCAATAGAAGATGTATTTCCCACATACTTTGGCAGGTTCTAAATATACGAGGGGAGTGTTTCCTCAAACTCTCAGCAGCTGTACTGTTGCTCTTGCGTTTCAGAGCAGCGTTTAGGTGGTACAGTATATGGCAAATGCAAATTCTGCTGGATCATTTTCAATGTGAGTATGCAGTAGAGAATAGCTCCCTTGGTTCTGTGCACCATATTTACATTGCAAAGAGCTGCCACTAAAGTTGCTGAGAGCTGCAAAATAAACCAGGAAATGCCTGTGCTGATCTGGGATAAATGTATTTCTATCATAAAATACATGGATTAATTCAGGACAGCTCTTGTGATTTAAAAACTTTTTTTTTTTTTAGAATAACTGTTAACATTTATTATAGAACTTGCTTGGTTTCTGGTCAACTTAAGAGACATATAACCAACAAATACAGATATTATCGATGTCCATTATGTTCTTCATGATAGTAAGCAGGAGGTGATGTCAACAGGCGTGGTATTAAACATGCTTCCCTCTTTCATTTTATCTTGTGTAACTTCTTTGACTTCAGTTTATAAAGTCTCTAAAGGGTTATATTTGCAGAATTAACAGTTACATTTAGACTTACCTTTTACGGTTAACAAAATTATTGTTTTGCTAACTACAAAAACCAAGTAAATTATCATAACAATATAGTTAAAAAAGAAAATTAAAATAACAAATAGATGTCAGTTAAAAAAGCTGAATATATATATATATATATATATATATATATATATATATATATATATTATATAATATATATATATATATATATATATATATATATATATATGTTTTATCGGACATGAGGTTACTCCTGTTATCATGATTAAACTGATCACACTTTGGAAGGTACAGCAGTAATGTCCTCAGTCTTTTTTAATTGCATTTGAACTCAAGTTACATTGGCATTGGTTATAAGCTGTCATAATATACAGAAGAACTGCTGCAATGCCAACCAGCCAGTCTAGCATTTCTTTATTAATCATACTGTCCTATATTAAAATAAATCTCACTAGACTTTTACCTAGGCGTAAAACATAAGCTCTGTAACTCTAAGCTAGGCATCATTCTTCACATGCTCTTACAGCATACCAGGTGTGCAATCAGTGCCAGTTTGCCCTGGATTATATATGGAATATTATAATAATAATAATAATAATAATAATAATAATAATAATACCTCTATATAGCACCTTTCATAGTGGACCACCATCACAAAGCACTTTACAGAGGTAACTTTACACAGTGAAATGTGCATTATAACCTGATGTGCTGTCAGTGCAACGAGCGAAAGAATAAGAGAGTTTACACGCTCTTGCAGGGAGAAGGCAAAACAATGAATTGCATGTGTTTTATTGTAAAAATGATATGGAGATCTATATAGTTGGAATTACCTGGAGGGATATCAGACGGCTAAAGGCCACTGCACACCAGACGTGACGTGACAAGCGAACATGCACTTTTGATAAGACACGATTGGCGACGCGGAGGCAATGCAAAATAAAGAGGAAGGAATCTTTTTTTTTTTTTGGGGGGGGGGAAATTAGGGAACAAACAACAGCTTCAATGCACGTGGTCCACCAGGTTGAAGCTGTAACCAAAATGATGGAGAAAAAAATATATACTTGCCGTGGAAAAATACCCAGAGCTTTATGACAAAGATCACTGCAATTATAAAGATACTGATTTGAAAGATAATATAGGGGTGTCCATTTAGAAGGAATTGGATAAGCCTGGTACTGTGTGGCGTTTGCATGCCCTCCCCGTGTTCGCGTGGGTTTTCTCTGGGTACTCCAGTTTCCTCCCACAGTCCAAAGACATGCTGTTCAGGTTGATTGGTCACTCTAAATTGCTCTGTTTGTGAGTGAGTCAGTGAGTCTGCCAGGTTAGGCTCCGGCTCACCGCGAACCTGTAAAGGATTAAGCAGTTAATGATAACAGATGGATGGATGGATAAGCATGGTATGTATGAGTTATTGCCTTATATGTTGAAATACCATCTGAAAAGACCATTTCCACAAATATGTACAAGTCTTGATCAAAGTTTTTTTAATAGCAATCTTGAATAGTTCATAGATCCGGCAGTTTTCCAATCTGTCGCTTAAGTTGTGCATGGTCATGTCGTTGAGAAAGAATTTCGTCGCCCGATTAGAAAGTGCAACACGCCTGGTGTGTAGCAGTCTTTACACTCAAATTAACAGAGGGAAAGAGGTAAATGCTCAAGTCCATTGTGGCCTTTCAATATTTTTTCCAGGTAAATTGCGATTTACTGTATATAAAGGGGTGCTGTGGCAAAGTGGTTTGCAGTGTGCAAGTGCACTGGTGATGCGGTGCCCAGGAAGGATTGACGCTAAACAGTTCACAATAAAAACAGCTCTATTTGGCTGGGTTGCGTGTCAGCAACTCTTAAATAACAGTAACAGGCTCTACACAGCGAGGTGTACTGCACCGTTATTCAAACAGGGGTTCATTCCCGAAATAAGAAGACATGATACAAACACACACATGTACAGCACAGTCACAAGAGCAGAACGAGTGCTCTAAGTGCAGATGGTGAATAACAGTGAAGGGGTATATTGAAGAAGTGCAGTCTGGGTTGCACGCTGGCTTCTAGCTACAGCTCCCGAATACTTTAGTCCTTTAGCAACGACAAATGCAACAATCACTAGACAGGACAAAACACTCCCGGTTAGTGCACAGGGTTTTTCCCCATAGGTCTTTGCGTAACCATAACACAAGGAACAGATTGCTTGGCCACATCCCGACGTACCTTCAGTCCCGCCCCCTTCGGTAGTGAGTGCAATCACATCTTCTCCAATCCATGACTGACACATCGCCTACCATATTGTGGCTCTGCTCCCTTCCTAGATAGCCAACTTCCACCTGACCCTGGAATGAACTCTCAAACCATCCAGTCCAGGGCACACTGTTCCTGTTACACAGTGCCTTCACAGGTTGGGAGAGATTGTTGACTGATTCATTCGCTCTGTCACAGGTGCCCATAAGTACTGACACGCTGTAGGAATCAATCAATCATGTAGTACCTGAATGGTATGCATCTAAACGACTTTTGCACAAGTCTGGGAGAAACCAACACTTCTTGAATGACCAATGAACTTCTTTGCATCAACTTCAACTCAATTCAGCAATTCTGGTTTGTATTTAAGATGGATTATGGTTCAAGAACTTTGATATCCCCCCCATCCCCCAACAGTTGAAATTAACAATTGAAAAGTGGTAATGTTTTCTGTGTATAACTATCAATCAAAAGAGAACATGTATTGTGTGTTCTTGCAGAAGATAATAAAATAATGAGTGCAGCTCACTGAACAATCCGAGTCGTCTCCAGTCCACAGCGGGTTGCTGTCATACCACTTGTATTCAGAACATCACCTGCGTACACAAGACTGCAGAGACAGTCCAACCAATGCTAACAAAGGTTTTGAGCAGGTGTTTTTGTGCTGTTTTGTAATGATCTCTCAGTATGATACCTGTAATTGAAAACATAACACTTTTTAGTTTTTTTTTTTTTTTTTTTTTTTTTTTTTTTAAACACAACTTTTATTTTTTTATGAAAAGCCTAATACATGTTTTAAGCAATTTAAAACAAGGAGACAAGAAAGTTAGCACAGCAGTTCGGAGTTATAGTTATAGTTCTGCCTATCATTAAGGCAAGAAAGACTTGCCTTTATCTCATCTAAGATCAAGAACTGACACTGTATAAAGTCAATTTGGTTATAATACAAATTATATTTGTATGTGGTTTGTAGTTGAGGAACCAAAAACTAACAAAACACAATAGCAGCATCTTGGGCAACTAAATGCAGTCTCATGGTGACAAACACTGAAACTTCACAAATGTCACATGCAAAACCCGATGGAATTGAAACACTCATGTTTTAACAAGAAAGCTATTTGTTCTTTAGGTGTTTTTTTTTTTTTTCGCAAGGCATTTTATCTTGAAAATCACCGTTTTTTCTTTTTGCAAACTCAGTAAAAAAAAAACTTAGAAATCTGAAGTTACACCATTTTAGTTTTCACAATGAAATCTCCATGCAGAACAAAATTAGTCAGTAAAGAGTAAATGGTTTTTCTCATGTCTGTAGTCTCCCAGATTTGTGTACGTTTATTTTATCATAGTCCTGTAAACTGAACAAAAAGGATAAGGAAACTTCCCCAAATGAGCAGTAACTTTAAATAAGAATGGCACCTACAACTTTTTTATATTGGCCACCTTAGTACCTCTAACATAATTTTCAAGAATTGAACAGCATAAACAAATAACAGTTACAAAATGCCACACTTGACTTTAAAAGCTGCAGACAGAAGCACACATAACATTGCAGTTTAATTTGCACATTACAAATACAGAACGGTACCTTTAATACTTTCCACTGAATGTACAGACGGAGCATTCCAGAAGTGCAGTGTCTTACACACTCCAGACAGGCACAACACAGTATTTATTTGGTCGGGAGGTGTAGTTTTTGTAATGGTAAAGCTGAAAAACACCTGAACAGTTAAACAGTTTGGCACACTTAAGCCTTAATGCGTGTCCTGTACATTGTTAGAAAAGAATGTGCGCCACTTTCAGTTTTTTGTAAAATTAAGTTTGCATGGAGATTGATTAAGGCCATTTAGTGCTTCTCAAATTATGTTTGTTTTTTTTTGTATAATTAAGTTATTGTACTGCCATTTGGGGTATACGAACCCTAACTTCTCCAAATCACTAATGCAGTCCAACAGAAAGATAGAATTAAGGAGAACCTTGAAATACATTTCGTTTCTTTATCGCAGTGACACTGCTGTGAGTACCTGCAGGTACAGTGTCGTTTTCTTTGCAAGAGCAAAAAGCACACCGTAGATAACATGAGAGCAGTCTGCACGGTGTTCCCTTAGGCCAAGGCACTGCATCCTGGCCAGAAACATGTCAGGTTGTGTAAATCTTCAACTACAGTCCTGTGAGGATGTGACAAAAGGCAGATGCGTGTCTGTAATTACAGGGTTGTCGTTGCATTGCACAACACTGCCTACTGTTCATTCCCCTCTGTTTATCTACACAGGTGTTGGAAAGCAAGTTTACATAAAGCTTGCAAGAACTGTGAAACACAGATAAAGCTAAATACAGAGATCAGATCCGGATCTTGGTTTAAAATACATGAAAATAATAAAAAAAAAAAAAAAAAAACAACCAAACAAAACACTATAGCAATATTAAACTTTTGCATAGCTACATGTAAGATAGCGCTCAGAATTCCATACAGTGCATCTTTTTATATAATGCATATCATACCCCTGGATCTAGGCTGCTTCATACACAGACATTGACATACTCTGGGAGTGAAATAAACTTGGTGTTTAGACCACGGGGGTTACAAAAACGGATTAGGGTAAATGAATAAAATCCCCCAGGAAGTCAAACTCACTATTTTCCTAAAGGTGAATTTAACTAGCAACAAGTCAATTCAGAACCACAGTATTAAAAGTTAATGATTTATGATGGGTAGTAATTGTGTGAGGTTCAGAATCTTTAATAAAATACAATATTGAAAACTTACTGTGCCAAAAAAAATGTGTCTGTGAGTTTTGTTAATAAAAGTGAAAAGCATGGGTGGAAATATAGCCCTGACAGTGCAAAGTATTAAAGGTAGACCAGAACAGCTGAAATGTGATTGTGTTTTCAGCAACCAAGAAAAATAAAATATGGAGTGAAATGATACATTTGCCAGGATGCAATAGCAAAACATTTTCAGTTGCCTGCATTTTTAATGAATTTTTATTTTTTCATAAACTGATTAACAGTACTATGATTTACTGGCATAGCATGGAATTCAGCAACAAAACTCAGAACTAATAACATGGACCCTTTCATCCATGTAAAACACAGCTATTAAGGGTTTTCTGATACAGAAAATAATACTATGCTAACTAGAAATGAGAAAGCAACATTTTAATTTCCTAACTGATCACTTACATTTTGTTCCATTTCAAAATAAGAGCTTGAACTTTGTATAGGGTTCAGTTCAGACGCTTCAGGTGATGGAGTATGTGATTTCTTAAAACCAATGCATTTACTGTACCAGGCCGCTTTTTATAAAAATCAGCCAAAAAAAAAACCTAACCAATTAAAATATTCTGCTGCATCTTGGGTTTTCCACATTTGTACAAAACGTGTTCTACTTTAAGAAATAAATCACCGATATGTAACAGGGGTGGCTCATTGAAAGTTTTCTATTTTATTGACTAAAGCAGCTTTCAAATGTTCATCAGGCTCTGCCCAACAAAACATACGTTTTAATTAAAGACACACTTCTTATAACTTTGCAAAACTGATCCAATAATTAATTGCAAATAAAGGACATGAATAGAGAGTATAATTTGCCTTAGTTTGAAGCCAAACTACAATGTTTGGCATCTTTTTTTTTTTCTTTTAAATATCCTCCTGGACATTGACATTATGACACTTAAGCAATAAAAACAAGCTTATATTATTGGTACATTTAAAATATAATTCAGCTTTAGGAAAAAAAAAAAGAGCATTGCATAGCAGAAATGATTAGAATTAAAACAACAACAAAAAAAGAACTGAATTCAAAGTTTGGTATTGTAGGTTTCATCATTTAGTTTTCATTCAAGTCCTCCTTTAAATATTATACAATAGAAGTGTCATATGTTACATTAGCTGTTTCATCAAGTCCTGATTCTCTCTTTTTTCCTCCAAAGTTCAGAAAACAGGCTTTAAAAAAAGCGCCAAGACAATTTCATTAGTTTCTCCCCTGCTGCAACACATTCGTAGGAAAGTCCTTTCGAGAGAGATTTTAGTTGTGGGAAAAAAAGTGCCATTTTGCTACATTATCATCTGATCCAATGATTTATAATGAACACTTTAGAGTGTATGGACCAAATGAACACAGCAACCTCATTTCTGAAAGGGGTGCTCAGGTCCCACACACAAACACACGCACAAAAAAAAATATCTGTACAAAAAGTTGCACTCTAAGGTTTCAGCGTTTTTACATTCCAGCTGGTGAAGCTTTATAAAGAATGTAAACAAGCACCATTAAGAAAAGTCTTCTATGTCCTCCCCAGATTAGGAGACAGTTTAGCAGTCCTCAGTTAGCTTGTGCTTCTTTACAAGCACTAGAAAAAGAAAACTACATTCACAGCTCAACAGTCTCTCTCTCTCTCTACTGAAATGTATAGAATGCCCCAGTCAGCCCAGCAAAAGCACAGACCGGCATTCTTAATTCCAAAGCCAGACTCGGCATTCCTTTTCAAGAGGCCGCCAGTCCTTCTGTCTCAAGTCCCAAGTACTGTCCACGTTGCCTTCATCGCCTCTGCTGTGAATACACTGGGTATGATAGCGTGACATTCAAAGAGTCATTGTGCTGTACAAGTGATGTGTGCTGGTAATGTAGCACCAGTTCTTTCAGCGAGCTGTACAAGTTGTATGGCTCTGCAAACCCATATCCTGTTGGTGTTTTGTTGATAACACAATGCTTTACCTCGTCGTCCACACTGCAAGAGAAAAGGAACAGATTATTATTATCAAAAACTTTACTATGTATTACTATCCTATGCAGCTATTCTTGGTCAAGTGATTAAGATGAAAGTTTTTTGGAATGCAAACTTAGACTAGGATGGCCAGAACAAGAAGCAACAGCCAAATCCTTTAATAACTGGCAGCCTATTTTAAGTTTATACAAATATAAAAACAAAATACGTACACAACGCTGCAGGCGTAGCAGCCTGGCTTGCTGCTGTCCCGGACAAGGAATGTTCCGTTCCGCTTTCCCCTCAGCAAAGCCTCGGCCTGGGTTCTGTTGAGGTTTCCCAGCCTCCACAAGCGCTCATCATGATGAGGCAAATCTTCATCATCTTCCGTCATTGAGTATTGGCTATGATTAAAAGAAGAAGAAAATATTAGGTAAAGTCACAATTATTTAAAAAAAATTGAAAAATGTGTCTGAGTGTGTATAACCTTAAATTATTTTTTTTATGCAGCTTTGATTTAAAAAAAAAAAAAAAGTTAAAAAAAACAGTTGAAAACTTACTCTTCTGTGTTCTCGTTTTTAATGTCAAGCCATTCATTCAGCTTCTTTTGCCGGACACCCTTTTGAGTCAACCACCTGAAACAAGGAGATGTAAACAATTAAAAACCAAGAGATTTTATTTATATATAATTTTTTTAATTTAATTTTTTTAAATACCCCAGACTGCTCTAATCCTCAGGTTTATTTATTTATTTTTTAAGTGAACAATGGGGATTTTAAAACATTGGTACACATACATCAAGTATTGGTCTCTTGTCTTTCTCAGCTGGATAAGATCTGGTTTGATGCTGTTCATGCGTTTGTCAATCTCTCTGTAATCGGCTGCTTGCTTCTTCAAGTCTTCCTCCAGCCTGCGCTTGCTGTCTACAATTTCACTAATTCGGGACTTCAGCTTGTCATAGTTCATCATGATCCTGAAAGACACAGGCAGAAAAGTATGGTTACAATTTGTATAATCTATACACGTTTCTGCATTTTACTTGGCTATAGCAATTATCAAAAAAATAAATACCCGTTTGTGATTCGAGACCAACCAATCTCACCTGACATATGTAACTTTATTCCTATAGGATAGCTTGCTATGTGTAAGTGTATAGAAGTTAGTAAACGTAACTAGACATGTCCTTTCCTTCTACGCATGCACATCTGCATTGTCCTATATTATGTGTGGAATCTGATATTCATTATGATATTTTCAACCCACCTCTGAATTTCTTTGTCATTCCCCTCCCTCCTGAATTTCTCGATGTATTCCTTGCTGTACCGTTCCTGAGTTTGGCACTGCTCTTCAAATATTTTGATAGTCTCACTGAAGGCTTCAATAGCAGTCCTTTTCATTTGAATTTCCTTTATTTAAAAAAAAAAAAAAAAAAAAAAAAAAATTAAAAAAGCAGAACACAAAATTACAGACATATGTTCAACAGCCACTTGTATCACACTTGCTGTTAGTCATGCATATTCTTTCAGCAAATGAGCCCACCAACTTACTTGTGATGTTCTTGTGTATTCTTCATACAGCCGGTCGTATTCTTTGTTCTTTTCCTGGTACAGGAGGTGATATTCATGGAGCTTCTTTCCAACTGCCTCAATGTTGTCTTCTTTTACAACCTGATCCTAAAAAAAAAAAGAGAACGGGTGATGTGCAATCTCCAGCATTTACCATTTAACTGAATAACTGAAAAAAGACGTAAACAAGTCTGTTGTAAAAAGTCGACAGCAAAGCATTAAGACTATAATACATGTCTGACACAATTTAGAATGTCAACTTCGATGAGCGTCTTTGAGCAGATCTTAAATGAGTTGTTTTTATCCAAGGTGACACTTTGCTCCTACCTGCTGGTGCTTGGATACGGGATACAGCAACTTGACATCTAGCTTGGGGTTGTACTGAGCCAGAGACTCGTGGCGGTAGTGGTTTATGAGCTCAACCACAGAGCTGAAGGTAAGTGGATCAGAGAAACCGTACTTTCCATCTCGGTGAAAAATCTTAATAAGCTTGTTGTTTCCCCCTTTCCTGTAAATGAAGAGAGTAATTATGAGAAATGGGACTATACTTTCACCATGGTATCTTACTTTTTTCCCTCTTAAGTTGGTGTTAATAGAAAAAAAAAAAAAAAAAAAAAAAAAAAAAAAGAGAGGTTACCTTAATGTAAGGGTGTAGTCCCCATGCATTTTCGTGGAGGCATCTCGAACCAAAAAAGTACCATCTGCTGTATCCCGTAGTTTTTCATTGACCTCCTCCCTGTAATACAGCCATGATGTTGAATGCAGACAGGTACACCTATTCAATACTATACAGAGAGGTCTACTTTAACACACATTGCTATGGCTGCTCTTGATGCCTACTTCTAGTTTCAGCAGGACAATAATATTATTATTGTATTTATTTTCTTAAGCAGACAGTTCAGATAATTGCTTGCTGAAAACTCGTCACCTTTGTATTATTTTAAAGCCATGTTTACTGCAGATTTATGAATCACATACAATTTTAATCTCATAATTGATATCCTACAGACATTCAGTATATTGAAAAATAACTCCGTACATGAATGTCTCAACCTTTAAACAAAACACAGTGCCAAGTCCATGACCCGTTTCCTTGTTTTAACCTGCCTTTACCTTAATAGGCACGAGAGAAATGATTAATTACTGGCAACCCTGACTCTGGGAACAATTCCCCTGCAATTCAAGAATGCCTTTCATTTGGCTCCTTGCATACGGAATCACATTTTCAATACTGTAAAAACTCTTTTGAATAGCTTTCATCAGGCGGCCAAATAGAGCTCTTCCTCCCCCTTTTATCTTTTATGTCTCTGGAACGTTTCCTAAATTTTGGACAGTGCTCAAGTGCTCTACCAGATGTGGCTTGTAGCTCTTGTTTCACTTTAAATCAGAAGTACGGAGCAACAAAACGGCAATTCTGAGTTGACTTACTGTACCTTGATATATCTCCCCAGTACCATTCAGCGTCTTGCAGAGACATGTTGTTATTCATACCGTTGTTTGCAACAGGGGCAGGCTTTGGCGGCTTTGGAGGCAAAGCTGTTAACAAAAGAAAATTGATTCAAATTTAGCAAAATTTTAAATCAAAATATAGACAAGTTACAAAAAAGTGCCAATACAACCGCGCACCAACCAAACACCCTTTAATGGAGGATGTAAATCCATTGTTCTTTTAAAAGGGTAGAACTAGAACCAACAGTCTTTACTGTGGTATAAAGTTTTAATTTTGGATGCCCTCCATCTTTTTGTCTGTCTGACAAAAAAAGACATCTTTGATTAGATTAAATAAAACATCTGAAGGGGAGTTTCACTCTATACCCCTCCTACAGCCCCACAATCACTTTCCACTTGATTTAAAATCAGGTTTAAAGAATATTACTGCTTTCCAGCAGTGGAGCGGCTGTGTGTAATAAAAGCAGCCAGTTGGAATAAATGTGTTTCATTGAAAAAGGACGAGGGGGTCTCTCAACTCTCTGGGAACACAATGTGGCTAGAAATCATCACTCTTAAGAAATACATCTGCCACCCTCCCCCCAGAGAAAAAATAAATAAATACAACATTACAAAGTGCTTCTCTTAAATTCTGCAGGATAATTTGTCCTACATAGCAAGTCTGATTAAAAACAAAAAAACCTTGCACTCTGTACTCTGTGCCAAAGCAGATACAGCTCTATATCTGACTCACTTCTTTAGTAATAGAATGTGAAAAGTCTTTGCCACTAGAGAAGGAATCAAAAACAGACGGAAATAACCACGTGTTTTAATTGGGTCATGTGATTTAATATTGTACAAATAAATTGTATACATAAGAAAAAACAGCAACAGTTATACAACACATTATTCACGATTCTATTTAATTGATTATGAATGATATTGCACACTGCCTTACACATGCAAAATTCTGCTACCTTGTACAGGCAATATACAGAGAAAACAAATAATGCATGGCTGTTACCCAGTAAATCATCTGCACTCTACTCTTTGTCTACTGTAATCCCACTGCATTGTTACAAAGGGGGCACTGCTGCAGCATGCTTCGTATATGGAAGCAAATCAACAGTTTAAACAGACTACTGTGATCATCACAGACATTACAAATATATATATATGCACTTAAAAATCATACTGTATCTGCAGCCTTTACTAAAGTGCAAGCATCAAACCAAGTGCTAGCCTTGTTGCAAAGTGCACAATGATGAGAGCTAAAATCCAAACCTAGCAATACATTTGTTTAATAATAACAATAAAACAAATGCTCCTAAAGCAAAACATCAGAAAACAATAGGTACATACAGCAACTGCCAAACCAATTGCCTTGGATGTCATAAGGAACAAAGACTTGAAAATATACAAAAGCATCCTTCTACAGTACAATAGTACTGCAATGTTACCTGGTGGATCCATTTCTATATAGAATAAGAGATCCGTCTCACAATTTAGCTCAGCCCTTGGACATTCTAATTCCAAATCTTCCATGTTCCAAATTGTGTTGTACATGAGTATCTGAGGTATCGCCGATCAAGCCCAGTTATTAGAAAATAATCTGTTTCTTTGTAATGGTGTCTTGGAATTCATTTTAAAAGCTATAAAGGGCTGCACTGTAATCCATTACATCACATACCTCAGCCAATGGCAATAGGACATTGTCACCAGACCACTCCTGCTTCATTGCTGCTGTATCTTTCATTTCCTTTAAACAATGATGTCATTGTAAAAGCACACAGCCTCTTTCTCGATACCTAACCTAATAACATGCACCTTATTGTAGGCAGGAAAAAAATAATAAAATATGCACATATTTCTATAGATAAATGAACGACTGAATAAGACATGCTCTATGAAACAAAAAAAAAAACCAGAACAGATTTCTCTCTCTCTCTGCTTCAGACTGCATGACAGTTTTGTCCGTCCCACTTCTGGCAGGATGACAAAAGCTGCTGTGCTGCAGCACCTAGGCTTCTGGGTTTAACTGACAGCCAGATCAAGTCCAGCTATTACAGCACTGCCATAATCCTTCAATGTGACACTCAAATCCAAGGGGCAGTTGGTAACCAGTTACACACGAACCACAATCTATTTTAAAAATGTATGTCTAAAAATAAAATAAAAACTATAAATAAATAAAACAGTGCTTTTGGCCTTTTCTTGAATGCTTGTACTTTACTGTGCCGAATAAGTGGTTTGTAATTGTGTATAAAAATGTGGGATGTAGCACCCATTTCATTATTATTGCAGATTTTACAGCATTTAAAATTTGGCCAAGACCAATTATTTAAAATTTGGTTTATAAAGAACACCAAACAAAACTTAAGTTTCATTGGTACTCTGTGAGATCTCGTGTATATATATTATATAATTATATATATATATATATATATATTAGATATATATTATATATATATATATATATATATATATATAATAAAGTTTCAAGAAGAATAAAGCATGATTCGTACAAGACTAAGACTAAAAAAAAAAAAAAAAAAAAAAAAAAAAACACAAATCAGGTGTCTTCAGAGTTGGTCAAAAGTGGAGCACGTCTAGTAACCTCTCAGACATGGATTTGTTTTCACCTATTCATGTGCGATTTCACCGTGTAACTATTTTTTTTTTTTTTTTTTGTTCCTGGGTAGTAAGTGTTATTTCCAAATTGTTTATGCCTCAAAAGTATAGAACATAGCTATTATTCCCCACAAACTTTGCTTTTGTGACCAGGACAGTGATATTTCAAAATATCACTATTTCCAATGGGAAAACGGGCAATTGTGTGTCTTTTCGTTCACATAAAGTCAGAAAAAAAACAACATATGAATCCAAATTAACATGTATTTATACTAAAGTAATACAAAAATGACTACAAAAGATTTAGAAGCGAGTAGTTTTTCGAGATTTACGATTATACTGTAAATCTGTTTGTGGGGAATAATAGCCATTTTCTATACTTTTGAGGCATAAGCAATTAGGAAATAACACTTACTACCCAGGAACAAAAATTGTGTTACATAGTGTTTTCAATCCTGTGTGAAATCAGGCTTAAATTCATACATTTTTATGATAGTCAATTTGTACTTAATAATAATAATAATAATAATAATAATAATAATAATAAATAGTTTTGAACCAACATACCTTTCTGTGGCATCCTACAAACGACTAGTTTACAGTACTTTTTGGATTTTGAAAACAAATAAATAAAATGACGATATACTGCTCAGTTACATCAGTCCCTGTACAAGTCCTTTCTCACAGTTTAATGAAACGAAAAACGTCCGACAAGCAACTCGTAGCTAGAAACAAATCCCACCCACCCTCCTCTTACGACAGCTCTGGACAACCACCAGCCTCTACAATGAACTCATTCTGCTTCATAAAATCCAATGAAACCTGCCGAATACTACCACATTAACATACTGACTTACATGTAACTTTCCATATACTTCATGAAAAACTGACAAATGTGACATAATACTGTACTACTATTATGGCTTCAGGTAGACTTTTGCAATATAATTTTGTAGTTTCTTTCATTACATGATAAATGCAAGTTCTAAATTATGTTCATAAGTTGTGTTTTTTGTTTGTTTTGTTTTTAAATTTTATGTCCCAAGCCTAACATTCTAAGCAATTCAACATTTTTGGCCATAGCGCTACACTGAATGCAGACACTTAAGATTACTTTTAAAAGATTTGTACTTTTATATGTCCCTTGCCTAAAACATCCACATTAGTTAATGCCTGTGTATAAAAAGTTTGAGGATGTGAATCAAGATATTTTTTTTTTACTTTTAATAATGACAAAATCAAACTGTAGTAAATACATAGCTGTGACTTCACAAAATGAATACAAAAAAAACAGTAATAATCCTTATACATTTATTTATTTAAGGCATCGCCCCATAAAGAAAAGGTAAAACAAACTTCAATCCAGGACTGTATGCAGTAAAATGAATTATGCAAGCTTCCACCTCCTCAGACACATACCGATGTAGGTCAAGAATTTCAAATCCCTTCAGGGGTTTTCAAAAACTTTATTCCCCAGATAGCTAAAGTAGACCGACACGATCAGGTAAATGCGTAAAAAAAAAACAGTTCAGCTTGCTCCAACATGTACACTACTTATATATCACAGAACTTTGCAAAGAACCTTTAAGCTTTCTGTACTGCATTCAAAAGTACATACTGTACTTCACACACAAATCATTTGAAAGGAAGATGACACGTCCTCAGCAATTAAATGGTATTCAAAACCGTAAGCAACAAAAGTTCACTTACACTGTAAGTTGTGCATTTGTGAGGTTTATCAGAAATCCTTTATAAATTTGTTTAAAAAAAAATAAAAAATTCTCCACTCAATGAAAAAAGTTGTAAAATGCCACAATCCCAGAAGAATTAAATAAAGTTCCACAACAAATGAAATAAATCCACTTCAATTTCCTGGCGTTGCAGTAGAACAAGTATCCGCCTTTCATAAGCGGGGAGAAGAAAAAAAAAAAGAAGCGCTTTTAATTAAAACGCTGTAATCCCGTTAGATGGCAGGTGCTAGTGCAGTAAAGCACAGAAACTGCTTCGAGTTAGTTAAAGACAAACTTGAGCCTGCGAGGTGGACTCATTTCCATGTTCACGAATACAAGCAGGAATATGGTACCAGTGCTGTGAGTGGCTTGCACTGCCCTAAACTACTGATAGCGATCTCTGTCTGATCATTAACTTACCCAGGTTCAAATATTTGCTGAGCCGGGATTTTAGGTGGGGGAGGTAGGCAGCAGTAGGAAGGGGGAGGGAGTTAAAGTGAAAGCTGTCATCAGCTGACAAGCATTCACTGTAGAACGAACCTTCCGATTCCGGGCAACCCAAAGGTGAGGGTTAAGCCTTCTTAAAATAGCTGCTGTACTGTAACCGGCTGCAAAGAGGGCAATCTATAAAGTATCTGAAAGACAAACAGATCACCTCAGCCCCGCACACGCAGGAAGCAGCTTGGCTAGTTCAGCACAAAATAGAAACAAAGTTTTCCTTGTATGCTCTTTCCCCTCTCAAAAAGGTGCCTAACCCAGTAATAAGCTCCTTGCTTTTCCATCCTCCTTGCTCAGGCCAGACTACAGGTGGAAATCACTGACAGCTGAGCACAGTTACTGCCAACAGGGACTATAAAAATAGCCCCTGACAGGTAATAAAATGCTTAACACACCAACAAAACCAGCAGTTCACCTAGACAGACAGAGCCCTGCATTCTCATATGCACGTCTGCAGTTAGTAGTTTGACTCTGTGGTTACTAAGCTTCCGGTGCAAAGCACCAGAGAGGTATGGAAACTAAGTCTTGCACACTGCATGCAATGTTGTTCTTTTTTTTAGCACTGAAAAAACAGCAGCTATAAAAATCACATGCATGTTTCAAACAGATACATTACTACAGTCAAGATAGTGCAGAGTCTCCATTAAGCTACAGTAGTTCCAAGCTCATAGCTGCTGGAAGTTTTACCACACCCGGATAAACACTAACCTGGACTGCCCAATGTTACCTTGGGCAGTAGATGCAAGTATTTAATCTGTATTATGATCAACAAAAGTAAAAAGGCAGGGTGCACACAATGTGCATACGAAACATAACCTCATGAAAAGAAGAGGTCAATGTGGGAATTAGTTGCAAGAACTTATGACTAAAATCCTTCGTTCCAGTTCCAGATCAGCCAGCAAGTAATCTTAAGAATACTGGAATAAGTAAGATCTGCTTTTTGAAATGTTTTGGAAAACACTCCACCCAGAAATGCAATCTAGGCTCATACAAAGTCCAGACACCAACAGAATGCAAATTATGTCCCACACAAAATTACTAAATATTAATTTACATATACTGGTCCACATAGGAACATATTGTGATTAGCAGGCAATAGGTGACTGTAGTTGAATACAAATCCCGCTGCAGACTTCAGAGCAACAGACGCTTACACCCACAGCCTGTACACAAGAACCCTGTAATAGAGTAGGTATCAGCAGCTTCAGCCTCAAATGGACCAAGGTCTGCACTAAATGCAACTGTAGAGTGCCCTCTGCTGCAGCAGAATTGCACTGTTGATCTTCCATCAGAGCCCCACTGGTATTTTCTCAATAACTGACAACAGGCAAAATGTGTGTGTGGTTTCAGGGCATCTTATCCCTTATCTCCAGGTACTGGTATCGCCAATGAAAACTTCACCAATTGCAGCAACTATAGTCATACAACTGAACATTCTGCAAGACATTTTCATAGCCACTAGGAGCAGCAAAATGTGAGAAGGAAAGTTTGCCAACTTGTCTTACCTGGGGCAGCCTGACTCTCATTCCATTCGCTGGTGACCAAGACTTCGATTATCTTTGTGTGATATTCTGGATTTGAATCGCAGCTATAAACAAAACAAATGTAAATAAAAATAAGCACATTAGTCCCATAATGACAAATGTTTGCCGAAGTGATATTAAGGCAACGTCAAATTGAATTTAAAACAAAGACAATACCCAAGTAGCTTATCTCACATACCTTGCTGCTTGATGCCTGAAAAGCAGAGGGCTGAAAATTTCAGCAACAGCCCTTGCACTGAGTAGATTTTTGCTGGTATTTTGGCAGGCTTTGCAGAAATGCTTGATCAGATAATTAAGAGTAAGCCAATACTGAAGAGGCACGTTTGGTGACCGGGTGATTCTCCTCAGCAACTGGGCACACTCCTCTACATTCTGCACATCTGTAGCAGGGGAGATAAAAAGCCCATTAGGTTATCAACCCAGCATCAGCCTGCACACGTTTTCTCTTGCACTTGAAAATAAATAAATAAAAATCTTGAAGTCCAAAGGGGTTGGACCAAAATGTATGTATATATATATATTCTGGTTAAACCACAATGTTAATGCTGTAGTCTGAGTTTTCTGTACTTTTGCAGCCGATTAGGTTGCCATAGACACTGAACACAGATTAGATCTGCTTAACCACACAGATATCCTGTTCCGGCCATGTGACAGAGCCAACGCTTTTGCAAGAATGTGTGTACTTCTGTGTATTTTGCCACAGTTGTGTTATTACAAACCACTGCTGTGTGTTAGAACTAAGTTTTTAGGACATAATGTACCACATGTGCGTCTGCTTTCATGCCAAATGCCTCACTGATAATCTTTAACCAGCACACAAAGTCATACAGCTTTTTTTTTTTGGATACAAGGGTGACTTTGAGCAGTTACACTAACATGCCAGTGAGTTCATGAAACTGAAAAAAAGTTGGATGATATATTAGTTTAAACAAATACCTTTTTACATTTCCAATTGTATGCAGAATAAGTATTATTCACATACAGTTTTTTTTTTTTTTTTTTTAAATCGTTTACATGCTTAAAATGTTGTTTCAAGGAACCCGTAAATTAATGGTTTTTTTTGGTACAGACTGCTTAAGCAAAGTTGCTGTAACCCAACTCAAACTAGGTATGTTTTTAAAGCACAATTAAATTTATATGCACAACCCATACAGTCCCGCATAAAAGATTCATTATTAAAATGAACGCAATAGGGATTCAAGGAAATGCATGCAAATGGATTTTGGAGTGGTTCATGCAGAAAACATTAAGTACTGATTAGAGGAGAAATCGCAAAATGGAGCGAGGTAACCAGTGGAGTACACAGGGATCAGTATTAGGAATAGCAGAGGACCTGATCTACATTAATGACTTAGAATCTGATATAGTAAGCAAACTTGTTAAATTTGCAGATGATACAACAACAGCATTCAGAACTGGGCAAACACATGGCAAATTACATTTAATATAGAAAAGTCTAAGGTACTGCACACAGGCAATAAAAATGAGCACTATAAATATCATATGGGAGACACTGAAATTAAAGAAGAAATCTATGACACAGACCTAGAAGTTTATGTTGACTCAGTAATGTCTTCATCTAGACAATGTGGGGAAGCTATTAAAAAGACCAACAAGATGCTCCGATACACAGAGAAAAGTGTTGAATTTAAATCAAGGGAAGTAATGTTAAAAGTTTACAATGCATGGCCTCCTCTCGTTTGTAACCATTCTTTTGTTCTTATTCTTTTGTGGTTTTGACTTAAGTCAGACCTACTTCTGAAATAAGAATTCCAACATATTCCCAGATTAAAGAAGACAGTCACCCACTTTGAGAATAACATTTTCGTAGCAGTGTCAGTATTCTGGTTACCATGGCCAACATGGAATTCCGTCCATCCTCCAAAAAAACAACACCACATCTAAAAGTACAAACTCGAGACTTGCATGTTTATTTTGCACACAGTTTTAAAATGGGGTAGGTTTCACGAGAAGTCACGGAATCCTTACCTTGTGCTACATGTACCATTTCACTGTAAACAGATGCTGGAACAACAGGATATGGCAGATCCTGAAGATACCTCCTTAGACCATCTGACAACGTCTGCAGGTCAAACTGATCAATATCAACCGAAGCAACGTCTAGGAGGAACAACAAACCAGCAATTATCACACACTGGGTATTTTGACAATACCCTTGTGATTTTATGGACACTTTACTATGTTGACATATATAATGACTATGTTTATTTTGTGAAAACAGAATTGTTACACATAGCGGTAAGATATTAATACCCCCTTCTCAATGTCAAAAGATTAAGGCAGATGTAGTAATAATTATAATACAGTAAATAAACTAGCCATTAGGCTGGGTTTTGTTTTTTTGTATGCAAGTGGTTGCTACTTAACATATCCACTGTAAAATGAACAAATACACAGCCAAATTAAAATTGGAAGTATGATTTATCATCATGATCTACTTAAAAAAGAATGGCAAAACACAGGAGTGATGACAATTGTGCAAGTTTAAATGAACCTACTTAGAAAGGGGACTGCAGTCTATATGCAATGTCAATCCTACATCTGATAATATGTCTGTATACCAACTAAATTTAAAAATGAATGCATACAGTACTATATTCAGGGTACTTATTTAAGGAGATTAAGAGTTTCCAATATACATTTGACATACAACAAGGCACTGCACGCAACCACAACACCAGCCCTACTGCATGACACCTCTGCTTTACTGTTTATAAAACACACATGTACATGTAGACTGTTGGCAAAACTATAGTTATGTGCAGTACAGAGGAATCCGTCTAGTCATCCATGAGATCAGCAAAATTTGATCCCCTTGACAAAACATATTTATTTGAAAACAATAGTGTCTCAAGAAAAAAAAAAAAAAAAAAAAAAAAACACTGCCGTCTCAAAAAACACCCACACAACTGTAAACAAGAGCTGCTATACTCTGTGGAGGTCACCTCAAGAACTAGTTTTCTCCCCCCCCCCCTCACAGCAACAGCTTTGACCTCTCTCAAATCCCTTATTAAAATTTTGTATGTCCAGAGAAGACATCTGCTATCTCTCAACCGATATAACCAGCACAGTTTTATTTAAATTGTGCTTTATCAGGGGTCATCAGACAGGATTAGAAGCGCTTTGTTTCCAACAGCGCCACCTGATGGCAATTTAATTTATTTTGCAGCAGCAGAAGTCCCTCTTGTCCAGACTACTTATCTGGTACTACAGCAGCATCATGACAAACAGTGAGTGTGTTATGCAGATACTCACCACTTTCTAAGCACTCCTGGATATCAGCACCACCACTTGAGCCAAAATTTCTATAGAGAGTGGGACAGTCCAGACCTAAGAATGAACAAATTTAGACAGGCTTGTTACAGCTGGCTGGGGACACATTTCAAACTCAAGTGTTGACAGTGATAGAAAGTACAAGCAGATAGGTGAGAACCCATTTACACATGCTGCAAAACCTGGAAACAGACACTGTACATTCAAGTGTCATCATAGGCATCAATTCATTGTCAGTATTAGAAAACAATGTGGTTATAAAACTACATACACACCTAATGACTGACGCCCACACACACACACACTCAAGGGAAATCTCTCGCTAAAAATCATAATGTGCACAAATGAGGTGAAATAATTGAAACTACAAAAAAGATTATATATGGTATGGCTTTGCAACAAGACTGTATGCACGTTCTTTAGCAATTGTGGAGATGTAATAAAACACAAAATGTAGCCTACTACATTAGAAAAATGTCGAGTCCACAAAGTGTTGCTGGTAGTTACTGTAACCCGACAACAACAAACAGGTCTTACCTTTTCTTTCAATCGCCTCAACCAACTTCACAAGCATCGGCGGCGCCTCATCAGGAGGAGAGAACTGCTCTGTGAGATCTGGCAGTGTGGACGCTGATGGCAAAGGAAAAAACCAAACCACGTTACAGCAAATTTGCCAAATGCACTCAGAGTCTAGGAAATTCATGGGCTGCATATGACCAATTAATTTTTAAACAACGAACAAACAGCCTCTGTTGGTTCCTGTGTCTGTGTCAATAGTAGCTGCACACTCCCCTAAGAGGCTGGTGATAAGCGTTATATAGTCCAGCTCTATCATAGGCCCGTCAGAATAGTGTATGCCTGACACCCCACAGGGAAAAGTCCGTCTGCCACCATCAGTTTTCTGATTTGACCAGTCGCACACACCTCTCCATTTCTGTAAAACTAAATGTCCTTCCAAAAAACTGTGTAATCCTAAATGTTGGCAGGAAATCCTATCAATGTTCTGAGAAACCACAAAGTGTGTGTGTGAGAGTGAAAGATAGAGACAAAGAGAAAGATTCAAAACAGCCTAAAAATGTTACGAAAGTTCTGTGTAAAGTTCAATTTAGGCTTAGAAATATGCCATTTGGATTCAGGGTACAGTATATTTAAGATACTCTTACACTGCATTTCAATCTCTTACAATTACAAGGGACTGGAATCAAAAACCTTGGATGACTGCATGATGGGAGTCTTAAATTATTGTTTAAGACACTGGCTAGGAGGTAAAATAAATTAATGTTTACAGGACCTGAGGTCGTTTTACATTAAAAATTTAGAATTTACAATTGTGGAAACCTGCAAGTTTGGACGTTTTCCACACTGGGTTTATATATATATATATATATATATATATATATATATATATATATATATATATATATATATATATAGCAATTTGTTGGATCCCCTCTCAAATTAAAACTGTGCAGGCTTGTGCTTGAAACTTCCGATTTATAAATGAACTCCTTGTTGAGCCCTGTAAGTGCTCCCTTCCTGCAAAGCAAGGAAGGACTGTAATAACACAGTGTGACTTTCAGTAGGAGCACACTCTAAAACACGAAGTGCAAATAGTGCTCAAGTCTGCACAAACCACTGTTCAACATCGCAGGGTTACTTAATCCTAAATAAAAAGGGAATGTATATCACATGTGCACAACACACCGCTCGATTAGCTTTGTGTGGTGAATATGATGTGTCAATGAGCACACAGCATAGTGAACAGCAGCACATCCTCCCAATGCATTGTTTTCAACAATTTATATTATGGCATGTGCAAAAAAAAAAAACAGTAAACAAACGGCCCAGAAATGCACATCTCGAACCAGATGACAGATTTTCTTTTGCACACACACAAATGAAAAAAAAAAGTTATATTTAAAAAAAAAAAAAAAAAGTAGGTAGGTATTAGGGGTGACAGCGCCATCTGCTGCAGGTTGCTCTTAACAGTGCTGCAACACAAGTACTGAATATATCCTGGGTAACCCTACAGTTGTTGCTGGTTGAGAGATAGACACAGACAGACCTATCTATATAGTAAATATGGACTGTAGAAGAGGCGTATAGTGGGAAACGGGGGACTATAATGCCCGAAGCCACAGGTAACTACAATTCTTCCATAAGGGGCCATAGTTTCCCACTATGAGCCAAGGTCTGCAGTCCATATTTGTTTCATGAATAAGTCAAGAAAGTAATGGTTTTTGAAGTTCCTAATGCAATCAAATATTGTTCAAGCATAAATTACATAAAAAATGATGGTTTATGTAACAGTCAAAATAGGTTAATGCAAACCAGGATTCTGTCATTTAAATAAATAGAAGTACATTAAAAAAAAAAAAAACTGTTAACATTATGGTTTAGCCCCAAGCATTACTTCTTCCACAAGGTGTTCTGTTGAAGGTTAAAATCATCTACAGTGCAGGTTTAACCTTTCACACAGCAGGGGAAATTCTACACTGTCGTAAATCCGTCTTCACCGAGTTCTAGGAAACAGAGTTCCTGGAATCACATCCAACATATTTTAATTTAAAGGCATCAAGTTAATACTGGATGAGACATAAAAATGTTTGATAGGTATGCTTTATATTAAAGAAAAAAAAAAACACACAACATTTTAAACAGAAATGGTACTACTATACTTTATGCATAAGAAACTGACTAAGGCTTTTTTTTCTGAAGTACATGTGACAGTTATTCAGATGTGACAGGAGAGGTGGAAAGGGGGAGATCGGATTGCTTCTTGGTAACAGCGTGACTTGATACACCTGCCACCAGGCGTATAGGATCAGTTGACAAACAAATGACAAAAATGCACAGACCTATCAGGTAACACATTTCCCTGAACCGTCCCTCCAAATCAGGACACCAAATGTTCTTTGCAACTCGCCAGGTTCCGACATTTGTGTGCTGCTGGCTGTCATTTGCATAGAGCACCATCTGATTACAAACATCCACCTCATCCCAGTATCACAACCACATCTGTGTTATACCTGGATCAACACACACATTCTGCATGTGGAAAAGTCTAGAAACATAAGTCTTAATATTAAAAAAGGAAAAAATGAATTAAAAAAAAAAACCTCCGATTAGAATAAGGTGAGCTTCAAATTCAAAACACTGTCCTCAAACCACCAAGGCTTTTAGAAAAAGAAAACTAAATGTTGTTTCAGCCACCGCTTTTCTGATAGTTACTCACTCCAAAAAATAAACCCATGGCTGTGAAGTGTCTAGCTTAGTATTAATTTAATAAATTCCAGGATTTCCTAGTTAACACAACCTCTTGCTGAATTTGATGCCTTTCCATCTCATAACACACTCCTACTGTGACATGAGCTCCCGCATTTCTTTGTTAAGTGTATATATTGTACACCCGCCCCCCGTCACAAATTACAATTTCTTCAAACTGTACAGCAACTTCCAGCTGAATATGTGGACTATCATAGCCGAGCCAAAAATAAAATGGAGAAACTGCCTTCATGAATGATCTTTTAAAAAAAAATATATAATAAAGTCTGACAGGAAATGATAGCAGCCAAGTAGCTAAACTGCCTTCCTTAACTAAAAACTGTTACAGCAAGACTCCCAATTCTTGCTTATTTAGTGCCAGTAAAGGAAACACACACACACACACAATTCAGCTCTACTTTATGCCTGGACTGATGTGCTAGGAGATGATATATTGAACACGCAGGCAGTACCAATTTTAAAGTTAATGAATATATAAAAATTAAAAAAGGACATTTCTAAAGAAAAGAAAACGCGCCACTCTTCCTCCCACGCAGCTGTTTCAGTAAATGAACAGGGGCAAAACTGTCATGCACTGTTCTGTGCGTCTACTATTCAACCAGGGCGCTGACTCCATTGCTTCGGGAGGCCAGTAGGTCAGCTTGCTAAAAACAGAACATTAAAAAGAACCCAGAAGTCGCTTTTTCAGAGGTAATTCTCAAGACAGAATTCTCCACATGGTCAATGTGTGAGGCAGCAGTGCATCCTCTATTTTGATAGGTACAGGAGTGGTGTAGGACAAACATTATTATCATGGTTATCACCCCCTTCTACTTTCTTAATATTTATAACTGCAGTTTACAAGGCGCCTGATATTGTAAGTGCCAGCATCCTCTCCCATGCACTGAAGTTGTGGAGAATTAAAAAGACAGGCACGGACAACAAAAATTAGAAATCACTACCGCAGAAACCAGATTTACTGCAGGTGTAGGACTTCAGCAGTTCAACTGAGTTGGGTTCAAGACTTTACCATCTCCAGTGAACAAACTCAGTGTAAAATAGCTGTGGCTATTGCGTATCTTCAATAACTGTAAATTACATGCCCAAGAACGACTGTAGGTGTCTCACAAACAAGTTGCTTATATACTTACATTTCTTTAAAAAAAAAAAAAAAAAATACTGCAAGGAATAACGTACCTGTTTTCAAGAAGTATGCTTGTTTTGAAGTCTCCCGAAACACTGCATAGACATTTCGGGAAAAATCTTCCCCAAAGCTTTGACAGAGGCAGGACATACTTTCGCTGCAGTCCGCCATAAGGCTTTCTTTGACAGTAATCATGATTTACTTGATTATTAAATTCCTTGGAAACTGTGTAAATCCAATATCAACGACCTCCACAGGGTATTTTATTTTGTATTATTAGGCCTACTGTAAAATCAGAAAAGGTCTTCTGACCAAGATTACTCCACGTTCAAGGCTTTTGATTACACATTACAGCTTCAGGACACTCACCCTCCAGGTCTATTTTTACAGAAGGCAGTGCTCACAACCAATCAGGTAGCTCTGTTCCAGTTTTCTGCCAATTACTGGGCTTGGTTATCCTGGCAAGACAAGCAGGATCTGGGCACCAGTTGGGAGCAAAAAGGAATGCACCTTTAAATTTGGCCCTTCTGCACTGAATACCAATGGATCAACACCATGCAAGGTGAGGCTGTGGTCCAGCTGCTGTGGAAAAAGCTTAGGTATGGACAGGACACTCAAGCAACCAACTGGGGTCTCAAGTAGATTATTTAAAAATTACCCAAATATGAATGTGTTTAAAGTAACTGTTGAAGTAGAAAACAGAGCAATACACATTATCAATACAGACTTTCTGTATTAAATAAAAACCTCTTATAAACAGAGTAATATATTATTTATCCACAAGGAGGCACTGTGTGTAAGAAAAACTGAGTAATTTATTTAAAAGGAAAATTTTACTTATTTACCCCACCCCACACTGCCACTTCACTAACTTTATCCTTTGTCTTACTAATGACTTTACAAGGCAGTAAAAACGTATATCCGTCAATGCCAGAAGCTGTGTGT
The DNA here is from genome assembly GCF_017654505.1 of Polyodon spathula. Taxonomy (NCBI): domain Eukaryota; kingdom Metazoa; phylum Chordata; class Actinopteri; order Acipenseriformes; family Polyodontidae; genus Polyodon; species Polyodon spathula. Next base: position 74,788,719 of record NC_054535.1, read on the forward strand.
TATTTTCCTTTTTTGCTTGTAGTTCTTTAAATGTTAAAACTGCAGAGAACTGATAATCAGCAAGAGCACAATATAATGTTCCCTGCATTTGCATTGCTAATTTTAAACTCCTTTCCTATGGCCTCTGCGACTTTACACTGCCAGTACAGAGACGTCAGAATGTCTGAGAATTAACAGTCTTCATTCGCAGGCTGCCTTTCTTTTCCCTCCAGCTAAACTGGCATTTATAGAGGAAGGTTTCTGAAAGTACGATAGCGGACCAAATGACATTTCCGAGGTTCAAAAGCCTCACAGAGGTACATTAGTCTTCCGCAAGGCAGCCCCTGGGCTGGACAGAATCTAAACTAAAATTGTACACAGGCATAAGGAAATTGCTACAGAACATTCATTTACCTTTTAAAGGATTGCTATTTTCAAATTATTATTTTTTTTATTTTTAAATACACAGGTACATAAAGGTGAGAAGCTGTATGCTCACTGACTATTGCAATGAAGGAAATGCAGGTTTTCATAAAGTTTAAGCTCCCTCTGAGCTGCACACATCTACACTACATTAATGAGTATGAAAGTTTAGAAACACCAGCTGCAAAAGAGCACACTTTCTGCTCAATAAATAACTTGGGAGTAGCAACCTACTTCACATGCTGGATCAAATGTTTCCCTGCTACTTGTCTTTCTAGTGTTGCTGGTTTTGTTGTAACAAACATTTGAGCAAATCCTTGGCCATTAAACGTGTAAAACTGAAAGCTCATTTCAAAGTTAATATTTAACAGACACAGAAGAGTACAACACTACAATTCACAGAATTAAATTTCATTTCCCTGTTTTACCCTGAGATATTTAACTGTCTATGCTTGCAAAAACTATTTCGGCTTCTCTGAGCTGCACTGCCCAGTCTACTACTGCACACAGCCACATGTATGAGTTTCAGAGAAATGTATTACAGATAAATGTATTAGTTTCAATAAAAGCTACAGTACAAGTAATTTTCAGTTCTACAGATATACTGTAAACTTTGTCCAAAGGAGAACGTTTTTTTTCCTGCACTTCCTTAAACCGCTGAAGTATTTTTATCTGCAGATGTTCTGTGCAATCAACGTTCAATACTAGCAAGAATCTAAAATTGCTTGCATTGCAATACAGCTCTGGAAAGTGAAGTGTCACATAAGCTTAAATACTGAGCACAAGGTCTCAACCTGGATTTTTTTTTTTTTAACGTTTTTGCAATGCAATTCTCACAAAATCCCCACCTGTACTGTATCTGGAATGAGTGCAGACATCTACAACAAACAAAGCATCTTTTTCATATGATCACACTAATATTAAAAAGGGGCCTCAGCAGTACAGTAGCATTAAAAATTTTTTTTAAAAACTTTTTTTTTTTATTTTTTATTTTTTATTTAACTAAAACCACAGAACAAGATAATGGTGCAATAACGAATATAATTTGTTAAATCCTTTCTATTTAATGTACATTTTAAAGCAAAATAAAAGGTAAAAATGAACTGCAGCAAAATGCAGTTTACTGGACTGTTAAAACTGTTCTACCGGCGCACGAAAAAAGAATGTTACCATTACAAAATGGAATCATGACTCAGTTAGGAGGCCTGTGAAAACTGTTAATGGAGCTTCAAAATAAAAAAGTAGTACATAAAAAAAAAAAAAAAAACATAAATGCAAATAATGAATCAATCCCTCCTATCACAATTTAGGTGGAACTAGGATTCAGTACTTTCCAGGTTTTTAAAATATTTTTTTTTTTAAAAACGGATTAATTGAAAAAATAAAAAAAATATTTTCTGCCAATTGATAATTATGGTGGGATCATAAGTAGGGAAAATTTAAAATTAATAATTAGCACAGATCACACTACCTTGCAGAAAGACTATGGATTTGCTTTGCCTATTCTTTAAATCTAGCAAGACTTAGACCTTTTTTTTTTTTTTTTAAACTCACTGACAAAGTATTTATTAATTCATTTAAAACATGCTTTCAAAAAGGTAATTTTTCTGAAACCTCTATATAAAAGCAATTCTAGACAACAGGAATTAAATCACAGCTGCTCAAAGGGGACATGTTTAACCAGAGTACTCATTTTCAATTATCTACAGCTCAGAACAACAAATCAAAAACACATTCCATTTTTCTTTTCAACCCTGTGAACTTCAGAGCTTTGGCCCCCGTTCTAACATGTTGGGTTCTGCTTTTCCTTACGCAGTGGGACGGTTCTCTGCTACATGCTCCTAATCCAGTCAGCAGACATGCTTTGCATCCAATAAGATTTGCCAATTTAAACAGCAGTCTCTTGAGGCGATCAAGTAATGAAACACACATGTGCATGCTCTCACGCACATAGTCCAATAAAACAGCAAACTCCAGAAAAGACCAGCAAACTAAATATACTCCTACATACCTCGGTTCCTTTTTGTGGTAGATGTCAAGATGTATTTTTTGTTACCATTTTATTTATTTACTTATGTATGTATGTATGTATGTATGTTAAATGCAATCCTGTTGAAAAGTCCCCCTTCAGAAAGAATAAACAGCATGTTATCATTCAAACACCATCAAAGTACTGTACAAATATACTCAACATATGGTGGTACATTTACTAAAAGATACTTAAATTGAGTGAAAACATTGCAATGTTTCATGTGGACTAAATGGAATTTGCCCTTTCAAAATGGTTTTGGAATCCTGTAATTTACTTGTATTCAATATTATTTTACCACAATTACACTCTTCATACTTTTAAAGTAGCTTCTAGAACTCAATCATAAAGTTTATTATATTATAATCTTTAAAACTTCTTCGCGCTTACCAGTGGCTACTGTGAGAACGTACTATTAACAGAATCTCTGAACTATCCAAAGATTCTTATGTGCATTAATTGCAAAGTGCTTTCATTTAATGCTGCCTAAAAGGAGAGCAAGATTCCAGTAAGCTTTTAAGTGGTCCTCTAATTTCTCTCGCTCTCCCTACATTGATAGACAATGTCCCAGGTATTCTGGATACATTTATAAAAGCCAAAATGATACACAAACCAGAGCAAATACCAAGCTAAACTGTGATCCACATTGCCATCAGCAGAAGTACAATCCGGGTACAGAGTGTCAAAAGGTTCCGGTTGCTCAATAACACAGTGCTGACTATGTTACCAACCACATTTTGTTCTAAGAACAGGGATTAAACAGAAAGCTTCAGCGGTTTAATTTTTTGTTTTTTTTTGTAATAAAATCAAGGCTACAGTGAGGGTTTTCAATTAGTTTTAAGGTACATGGCACTTCCAAGGTCGTAGGGGGCACCGATCTCATGGTGGCACATACGGCCGATGGGGGAAGAGTGTGGGATTGGGGTGTCCCCTGTCACTTTTTGAAAAAAAGGAATTAAAATGGCACATTTTAGATGATGTAAGCATGTGCTAGGCTAGTAGTGGTCTGCTTGTGTCTGTAAAGTACTCCATTAGTGTAATGGAGTTTTAGTTCAGCACTGCTCACAGCAAAGCAAGATCAACAAGGAAAAAATAAATGTACTTTGAGCATCAAGGCCCCTGCAATACAAGACTGGAAATGTGTGTGGAATTGGTGAATGCACCTTTAATTGTGTACAGCTGTAATATGGGAAACAGCATGCTGCAGCTCCCATACTCAGCATTAGTCAAGATCTGATCTGACAGCATGTACTGCAACAGACATCTTTTACAATTATATGTTACCATTTATTTTTCAGGAAAAAACAGTTTAAATTGCAGCAAGTTTCTTCTGCTATTTTCGATATTAAATACACCACAGCATGTTATAGATGGTAGATATTTTCATTAGCCAAAGGAGCTAAAATTAGTGAATGGCAGTTTACTTTACTGCAGTCAAGTAAGCTTGCTGCAGTACATTTCATTTTTAATTCTCTAAATATTTAGTTTTTCTGGGTTTTTTTTGTTTTTTTTCCCCCCAGCAGTACACCTCCTAATTACAGTCCCAAGTATTTCTATGCATTTTGTTTTCACCTTTCTGGTCAGTTTGAGAAATAAAACTTTGTTTTCCCTGCAACAGCTGACCTTGCTTTAGTACAAAACTCACGCTATATTACTGTTTTTTTTTTTTTATTATGATAATGTCTTAAATTACTGTGCTTGCTTTGTCAGCTGAAGAGATATTATCAACTCCTCATCGAACTGGGGAATCTGCGGCGCGATTAAATCATTGTTAAACTCCTGACTGTAAACAAAGAACTATTTTCTTTGTTAAGTGTATTTATTTTAGTTTTTCACTGTTCTTGTTCTAAATTTCTTGAATGCAATAGTTAATTTTAAGCAATTTCTTTTTTTTACGCAACAGTATTCACATGTTTGGTGTCCATCACAACTGTTGAATGACCCTGGAGTTACCATATTCTGCTGGTATTAATAATATGCAGCATCTCTCTGCACTTAAGTATTTTTTTTTATCAGCTGATATCCCATCATGCCTTTCTTCTTAAAAGCATACAGCTAGCTCTATACATGAACCCCCAATATCTCCAACAAGCACCTGGGTACATAGCTTTACAATATCATGGCAAAATAAATAGGCTTTTTTTTTTTGGTGCATATGTATAGCTATTACATACTTTATATAATCTCCTTACAGTACAATAATGACAAAAAATGGACTGAATGATAATACCTGAAAAATAATCTCAATATCTAAAAGTATTAAGTGGTGGATCGCACTGGTCACCAGCTTATCTTGAAAACCCTGCAACAGTATGTTTATGTACATGCTGTCTGCAAGCTTCATGGGATATAATTAGGTGCTTTGTTGGTGCTACAGTACAAGTCCCCTGATGCCAGTTTCATACAGAATGTTAACTGGTAAAGCCTCTCTGTATTCCCAATTCTCCTGAAGCCTTTCTTAAAGTATAAAACAAACAAAACAAAATGAAACAAACCCTTTAATGCAGCTTAAAAAGGCAAAGTGTACAGCTAACCAGTGTTTCCTAATGAAGCATATTTCACTGTATTTACTGTACTACCAAGGAAAAGTATTTGTTTTGAAGTATTTGTTTTCACTTCATAATGAAAAGCCACTCCTTTTTCAAACACACCACTACTGCCTATACAACGGAAACTTGAATGGATGCAAATCTGCTGGCTAAAACAAATGTATTGGTCCAGTACAGTATGCACTACAGGTATGGTGAAAACAAAGGGTTCCTCTGTGTTACTGAACATTCGATTCTGTTGTAATGTTCAAATAGACAGTTTTGGAATTGCAAGGAGATTAGTCTCATAATCTTCGCTTTATTGAAGGTAACATTCTGTAGAAGCACCTGTAATAGCCCTCAATAAGCTCACATATCCACAAGGACAAAGTCTCTGGCAGACAATCATTCCTTTGTTATTTCCATAACTGATGTCTTTAACAACTGCACAATAAGTATATGAAAACTTTGTAGTTAAGAAAACTTCTAAATAGAAAACCACATCTAAAATGTATTTTCATTGGCTAGAGTAAACTCCTCCAACAATGCAAGACAAAAAAAAAAAGACACTCTGCACCCTGAAACATTTCACTGCATTTGCCAATATAAAAAGAAAAAGTAATAGATTAAAAAAAAAGATTCCTTCTTAACTGAGGTTAATATTTGTATGAGACTGAAAAAAAGGCACTATACTTTCTGCACTCATCCTGTCCGGAGCTTCATCAGCATGTACCACTTCCACTGAATCATCACATCAGAACAACCTAAAAGTATACTTTCTGTACTGTAAGAGGAACAAGCATGGAAAACCTAGCATCAACACCACAGTATACTGTATTACTGCAACAGGGAGATCCTAAACAAACTGCAAAGCAACCTTGAACATGCACAGTGATCAATAACAAATAAAGATCTTTTAACATCTACCGTAGCACAAAACAACATGCACCAGCTCTGCATCTGCTAAATGAAGCCCACAGACCCAACACAGCTGCCTGGTCTGCTAACTACCATTAAGTATAAGCAAACCTCCCAGCTGAAGCCTGGCAACCAGAATCTCTTTAAGAATATTGTTCAATGCAGCAGATGTTCATGGTAACACTTGCGGGGCCCAGGAAAGGAGCAGGGACATTAGCTCAAACTCCAACTATGCAATGTGTAACACTGATGCAGAAGGCTGCGTGTTGATCTTTCCAGCTGAACTGCTCACATGCTTGGAAGGAACCTTCATTCAAGTCGGGTACAGCACGAATGTTTAGCACTAACCAGATCAAAACCAGTTTAAAACAAAAACTTTTTTTTTCCAATTTTGTATGAAATTTAGAAAAAAAATGTACATGTTTTTGCAGGCGGGTCGTCAGACATCAAAAACTACACAGCCCCTTAATGCTTTGCAGTCCAATGTTGGACCAGGTCCAACATTACAATTTTCCCTTTCCAGTCCGATACCATCAAAAAGACTTAAAAGCACAGGTCTCTAGTCGTTTTTTCTTGAGACCTATAGAAGCCGAATGAACCCGGGGGGGTGGGGGGGGTGCAGGGCGTATCTGATAGCCCCATGCATCACATAGATAACACGGACATAGCCAAAGGATATAGCTGCTTCTGCATCCAACACTCAAAGAATATCACAGACAATTGCAGAGCTTTTTGAGATGTTATAGTAAGAAAATAATGACTTGGATCGCATTATTGAGGAGTTTGGTGATAAAACGAGTGATCAGAAGAGGATTTATCAGTATGCAAGTCTATAAAGAGGTATGTGCAAAACACAGCGAACAAGGGGTGGGCTTGGCTGGAGATACAGTACCGAGTGTCCTTTTGCGATTCAATGCCTTTTAAACTTGTTTCACTCTGAAAAAAATATTTTAAACGGCGTGTGTGAAAATCAATTGGACCTGACATGCCTGAATAAATGGAACGCAAAGGGTTAATTAAAAAACCTGAGATGGAAGCTGGGGCTGGGTACTTCAGGGTAGCATCAAAGACAGATTTGTTACTGTATACAGGCCTACATTCCAGCTGCACAAAGCATCCTCTGTATACTTTCCAAACTAAATTCTCTTCCTGTCACGGATAGAGTGCAGCAAAAACCACAAAAAACTCCCAAAACAAAGCTTAGAAACATCTATCAGCAAGCCCCTATGCCATCCTGACAACAGAAACGTTAAGAATAACAGGCTGAAAGCTTTTAAAAATGAGCCCTGCAGCTGGTTCTTTACAAGGCAAGTCTTGTTCTTTTTTTGCTGACTTTGCAGCTAAAAAGCTAACAAAACAAGAATCTGGAGTTTCACACTCTTCAAAAGTTCAATTACTGCAATTCACAGTGATCTGAAACACAGCACAGATGTGATCCCATTCATTTCTGGTTTTGCCGTTATATTCAGCACATGGACAAGGCCATCTGCTCTATTTACAGACTTGATTTTTAAAACAATTGTTGATCCTTTTTTTAAAATCTGAATAATTAAAACCAAGTTAATCCAAGATCTACACTGGATTTCACAATCATGTAAAACAAAGCTATTTATATGCCTAGCAATGTTAGGAAGTGTGAACTCTTTCACAATTTTACAGAAGCAGCAGTAACACTCCTGAAATAACATTCAGTTTTGAATGCCAAGGCTTACAATGTGATCTTGTATTCAACAGAGCACAATGAAACTAGAGTGAATAAAAGTAGCATTATTAAAATAATGTGAAGTGTGAAATGACATTACATAACAGGGGACTGTACTTTATCTGGTCAGGCATACACATACCCAGAATGTAATAATACTCACCAATGGTCATTAAGAAACTGCTTTATCGCTTTAATGCCAGGCAGTGCAGCAGAAAGAACTAAACGGCTTTACTGTATGTTGAATTAAATGTTTATAGTCGTTTAATATTCCATTCCACAGATGGGTGCGGAATTTACTTTGAGTTCTGCAGGTCAAACACTATCGTAATGTCAGCAATGGAATGCCCCAAACACTGGCAAGCACACGCAGTAACTCGCCAGCAAAGTCACAGAAACTAAAGCAGGCTGATGGATATCTTGAGAAATCAAGAAAAAAAAAAAAAAGAAAGTTTCTAAAGTACTAAAGCAGTTTATTTTCACATCTGTAGTTCTGTACAGACAACCCCCTGTGGTTCAAAATGCACGGTGCCTTTGCTGCCTTAAAGCTCTGCAAATCTGAAGAACATTATCAAAACATAAAATTGGGGTGGGTGGGGCAAGTGCTGCTAAAGCCTTCAATGAATCACAAATACTCCGAGGCAAGACCCCCCACCCCACCCCCCCCCAGTGAACAGAGGCCCATTCTTTTCCTGAAGCTACATTTACACTAGCTTCAAGCCTAGCTCTGCCACTCACCCTTTGTAACACACTGCTTCCCTCCCCCCCAATTTGTAGGGCAACATTTCAACACCCAAACAAAGGATTTGTTCAATTTTTTTTTTTTTTTTTTTTTTTCCTGAAAACAAGAATACAATAAAACCAAACTGCCACACACACACACACAAATAAAAAGCGTTGAGTTTGAGATGGACTGCTAGAATTGGAAATTGAAAAGTGTAAAAGGGGTCCAATTTATCTGGAATACACGGGTTAGTCATAATCCAGGAATGATCCATTTCAAATTGCCATTGGACAACAAATAAACATACCATTTTCATATTGTTGCCCACCACTAATAATTATTTAAGAAGGTATTTACAGTTTGGGTGACAAAATAAGTTAAAGTAACTTACTGAGGGGAGTTTTACTGGGTTAATTTGGTTGGACATCAAACTACAGTACATTTTAATTGCAAATTTTGACTTTCAGGGTTTGTGTAAAAAAAAAAAAAAAAAAAAAAAAGTCATGTGTATAAACTGTCCTGTAATAGCAAAGCAATCCACACAAATCATGATTTCAAATTTGGCATTCATCAATGAATAGCTAATTTTACAAAATAAATAGATACGACACTTCATGAAGATATTGCAGACACTTGCAGCTGCAATGAAATGCGACAGGATTCTGGAAGCTGTAAAGGCACATGCGGTTCTCCCTCCACCCCAAAGGCACTTGAATGCCATTTGGTAAGCACGTCACATTTTTAAACACGTTTTAGCCCCCTCCCCCACATAAAAATAAATAATAATAATAACATTGGGGCATATAATAGGGCTGCTACGATTTAAGCGAAAGTCATTTTTTCGATCGATTCCATTCCTCATTACATACATCGATATAACTGGATAATTGATTCAATAATTACATTTTTGTAACGTGCACTGTTAATAACATTATTTAAGTTTATTAACGAAACTGCAACGAACACCCTGCCTTGCTATTTACAGTATTTCTGCCAGTCAAGCAGTGGGTGTTCTCTTCTTTTCCTGCTTGTTAACTAGCACCTGACTTGCCGGTCCCATCCTACCAGCGAATCGGTTTTGAAAATGCTTTGCAAGTACGACCCTCTGTGTATTAGATGTAAACAAACAAAAAGTGCGGCGCCTTGAATCCCGAACAGGACGCCAGGCTTGTCTTCCTGGCAAACAGCCTGTAAATACATTGTGCACATTGAAGAAAACTGGCTGCATACAGTTTGCCCTTCTTTGGCGTTTCAAAATGAACTGTAATGAACATGTAACAACATTCAATGTTAAAAAAATAAATAAAAATCATTGGTGTTAAGCGCAATTTTGGAGTAACGATCAGCTTGACCTATAGCGGGTATGCATGTTGTGCTAGGTAAATCATTTTATTATTATTACTATTATTATTAGCAGGGTTTTGTGCATTGTGTGTTTTACAGATCGTGAAGGTTAGGTGGTAGAGTATTAACAAGATGCAATGTGTGGTGCTGCAGCTCTCACGAAATAAAACGACACTTTTCATAAACCTGTGTCTAGTTTATATAGATTATATTCCAAAATACTGTAATCTGTTTGGAATAAATATTTTAGTAACACCCCTGTCGTATGTAAAACTTGCTTTAGGCTTGTTGCAAACGTTGAGTTTTTTTTTTTTTTTTTTTTTTTTTTCTCCTGATACGTAATTACCCCTTGCATTTAATTGTTGTGCACAAACTTTTACTCAACAGCAATGACATTAAAATAAATCACATCGGGGGTAGAGGAATGGAGCGAAATATAAGTGGGCGGTACAATCAGCGATATTTATTTGACCGATTTGATTTTGTGTGCCGAATTAAATCGACTGCTATCTGGAGGCTTAACTGACAGCCCTAACATATAATAATAACAAGGATTATGGACACCAACCAGCTCTAGTGGACTTTATCCAAAACAATGAACACAAACAGCATTTTAAAAACAAAACAACTTATTTCCATATATTTACTTCCACCGTGTATCAACTTATGGAAAGACTCTTTTGAATACCCAGCAGTGTATTTGGGGTGGGGGGATGGGATGGAGTTCCACAGGTAAGGCACATAATACTGCAGGTCAGAGAGGGGGAAGTGGAGAGCTCAGTCTGTACAGAACAGGAGTTACTGCACAGTACCAGGAACGTTCCAGCATCCTCGATATGACCTCACCGCAAGTCAGAGAAACTGCAATGGCCTTTTAAGCTTACATTTCCATTACTTGTACATTACTCTGCAGGAAAAAAAAAAAAAAAAAAAACACCAGACCACTGCAAAATCCTTTGAGGAAAGAAATTGAATCTGATCTTCATTTCATGCTTTTGGAACAAAGAGGGCCTCTAAAGCCATGCAATGCCAGTCAGGCTGTGGGGCTGGTAGGGGAATTCAGATGGAAAATATTTTAAAACCATTCAATACAGCAAAGGAAAAGATGCAATATAAAGGATTTCAAATAAACTGCTCAATCACTGGAAATTGAGATACTGGTATCCTGAAAGGTGGCGTCACTTGGTGCAAGCAGCGTACACAGTGGTCAAATAATACTTTCGTGTGTGGTATTTGCCCATGAGACTGACCACGAACGGTATGCATTGGGTTTGTTGTATATTAATATAAAACAAACTTGATTAAACTGTTCGTTTTTTGTTGTTAATACTGCTAAAATCTGTGAGCATACGTTATTTTTTAAATCCCATGATATTGCGATATGGAAATTATCGATATTAGTGCCCATCCTTACTAATAACATCATCCTCCGTTCAGATTTGTATTCTCATTTCATAACCACCACCATCCCACCCACACCAAGCAATTAAAATATCTTATCCTGCTTAAGCCTACAGGACGATTGCATAGTTCTGTGTTGAACTCTTGCCAAAGGCCAACCGTTATGCAAATGGAGAAGTCTCACAGATCAGTTGCAGTACAGAGCAAACATCTGTGTCTTCAGAACAGCAGAGAAATGGCTGTGGACTGGAAATGGAACCATAGAAGGCACTGACTGCTGGTGTCACAGGAATCACACCCCCCCCCCACCTTTATTTCCTTCCTCAACACTGGGGAGCAGGGAGGGCACGGCAGTATTTTGAAAACTTACCTCTAGAAAACTGAAAGTGATTTTCATGCAAACATAACAAAAAAAAAAAAAAACAGCTGCTGACAATAGGTTTATAACATACAGTTGCTCACTAATCTTTGTTTTTATATCAAGCTATTTATTTGCCATGCAGACCTTCAACATGTGACTTCACAATTCCCAACAAATTGCAAACATAACTAAATAAAATGTATCACGGGGGGGGGAAATCACCTAATACAAAATAAATATATATATAAAATACACCAACAGTTGTGGTTTAGCATTACAGTAAGAATTTAATTTTTGTTTATGTTTCTCTTTCCATTCATATAACACTCTCTCAAGATTAATCAACGTTTCCATTCCATCACTGAACCCAAGTGCTAAGGCTGTTATCTTAATTTCTGGACATTATTTAAATGAACCATTCTTTCAGCCACTTTCTAGAGGGTACATTTTGTACACTAAGAATAGGTTTCTAGGATTTAATAAGAGTTAACTTTACTTTTGTGATTGTCAGCCTTGAAGTGTCATGTGACGCTACATTGCCCAAAGCATAGTTTATAACAGACAGGATTTAGCCATTTATGCAGAGAAAAGCATTACAAAGACTATACATGCTGTACATTGTCATAATACATTTCTTGAGTATAATTATGTTAATTTCATTGAAAATATATATGAATCCATCATCACCTAAAGCTGGTGCTCCCCACTGGCAACATGAAACCTGTAAGATAATAAGGCAATCCACAGCAGAACAGATTATTATGACCATTAATTAGGCTAGAGGGAATCCATATAGACTGCTTAAAACTAAAAAGAGCTCACAGAGGTGGAGAAATTCACATTGAACTGCATTTTAAATATACACTCTGAGAAGCAAAAAAAAGAGTAAGCAACTCTGGTACCTGAAGTTGTTTTTGCACAGATAAGCTGCAACAATTACCACAAAAGCTAAACTGAACATTGAGGCATTGTGGTCCGAGACCCCAAAACCTCAAACCTGCACAAACAAATTCCTACATCGCCTGATCGCATTGCAGTGTGGATCCATGTGTATTTTTTTCACATGCTAGAAATGTATTTGAATACAAAATAGCGAGCCACAATTCACTTGCAGTGTAGTTTCTGTAATACAAATAATTTTGTATTTTATTTAATTTTTTTTAAGAAATACATTGCAAAAATAGAGGATGAAAGTTTAGTTTGTGGATCTGTAAAGTTGAATCCAGAGCAGAAACAGAAACTAAAACAGGCAAACCAGCAAATACATTTGAGCGCACCCAAGAAGAAATGCACGCCGACTTCAAGTTTGGGCATTACTTCCCAAAGGGGAAGCAAGCATTCGGGGTTACAACCATCTAGAGGGTGCTATAGAAACACTCCAACAGTACAACAGATAGGTAGCATCAAGCAAAGTCTTCAGAAAACAGTAAATTAGTTTAAAAACAAAAACAAACAAAAAAGTTGCAACTATAATGTTGACACAAAAAGATAACCAAAAAAATATGTATTTGATGCACTTAGTAAATTAAACACTTTCCAGCAAATCACAATCAGCAAAGAAAGAGAACGCACATCGTTTTAAACAGTGGCTACTAGAAGTGTGGTTATTTATAATGACGTGGGTATCTGAGGTTTGGTATGTTTGTTTTGTTGGTTTGTTTAACCAATTAAAAATACATTTAAATGACAAAAAGCTGAAATCCAGCACGCATTTCTACAAATGAAATGAAACCAGACAACTACAGTAGGAGAGTTTCTCAAGTCCTGTAATAAATTTCTATTTAACTAAAATTATGACTCGGGCAACAGGTGTAATTGTTCTAGACACAACAGTCTTTGTAAATGCAATAAGGAAAAAGAGAAGTCTCGATCATTATCAATATTAAAATGGAACTATGCGGCATGACACCTGGCTGAATGACGTCAATTGAATCCTGACTGGACAGTCAGGACGGATCCGTGCAGATAAGTATCAGCTAACATACAAGGGAAAAATACAGTACAGGATAATTACCAGACTTACCTTGCTCTGAATCGCAGTCAGCTTTGTCTGGCCCAGGGGCCACCGGCAGTGGCCTTGGAGGTCGAGGTTTGGGTGTGGGAGGTGAAATCCTCTTCTTGCCCATGAATTCAACATAGGTTCCGGGGAAGTCGCCTTTTTCCTGCGTGGTTTCATTAAACCCTGCGAGCCATCCAATTTCTTCAGGTCTCTCTTCCATTCCATCGCTGTACCCAAGTGCTACCAAAGCCCCCTTATTCACAATCAATACGTCTCCTACATGCAGATCAATATCTTCTTCCCTTTCTTTTTTGTATTCATATAGGGCTCTGTACTGGTATCCTTCTGCACACATTTTGAAAACTGAATTGTCTGATATTATTAATCCAGTTCAACCAAAAAATACAAGTGATTTGTCCTACCTGCTTATTTTTTTTTCCACCCTCCCAATTACATACACATATAATGAAATATATAAATCTGAAAATCAGATATGAAAAATCCAACACACAGAGAGATATTGTCACTTGTAAAAAGGGTCACCTTCCTTAATATCCTTATTTGCAAAATGTCCTTTCTGGGTTCGGTTGGGTTATTTCTTTTCTACTTCCTCTTTTCCTGCAGCTCAGGAATCTGGCAGCGCCTCAGTGTAGCTTGGTTTTTGAGTTCTGCAGTCTGTTGCACCTTCATGGTGCTTTAGACACGATATGCCCATCTGTCTAATACCTTCTGCAGCCGCACTCCATCACTCGCCTGACCTAGAAAACAAACCAGCCCTTACATTATATAAGGCATTAAGGAAACGCTGCACAATTAATAGCACAATAATCAAATCACTCAAACCCTTCAAGGGACACAAATAATTAGGCTAACTTTATTTTTGCAATGTGCATGGAACAGGGTTTGAAATTTACTGACAAGCTGGATCTGGTCATCCAAATTGTCAGTTTCCTTGTGACACTTGAGTCACACAAATGTATTTTATGAAGAAACCATTTGAATAACTGCTAAGGGGTTTATGCATGGTCTTCACTGGTAGAGCAATTTGCAGTAGCATGTTATACATTCCCCAATAAATGTAAAACTTGACTGGTATTAATAAGTGCACTCTGTAAAAAGATTCCCAGTGTAAAGTTTATTTCAAATTGTGTTTAAACAGACTGCTTAAAACGTGGTATCAGCCTAGAGGAGGAAAGGCAGTTAGGGGCACATTCCAGAATGTTAATCACACAGATCTCATCAGATTTCACCTTAAATGTGCTGCAGAGAAATACAATACCAGCTGTACTGTATGCAGGCAGTGGGGGGGCGGAAACATTTCCAGAAGGAGCAAAAGTATATGCTGGAAAATTTGCCGCATTTCATGGGATTTTACCCCTGCTTGGGAAACCGGGAGACAATACACAATAGTAACATAACCCGAATAATCACAATACTGTTAAAAATGTTTAAAAAGTACTCATCTGAATGAATGCAACACCACCCCCTTCCCCTTCTATCTAAATCAAATTATTATCTTGAAATGCTCCAAAAATAAAATGCTAATATTTATTTAAATGTAACTGCGGTTTAAGAAGAAAAAAGGCTTGTTTTAAGAGTCGTATCATGGCTTAATATAACAAATTAAAATATCTAATTAAGGAAGACACTGATATTGAAAAAAGTACGTAGACTATTCTTCTAAAGGCCGTGGGAGTTACAGTTCACATTACAATAACTGGTTGGAGTGCATTTAAAATCGAATGAAAAAGTCATGTCTATTTGTAACTCGCACACTGGACTGGCTTGGAGTTACTGTACAGTATGTGGCAACATGCTCTATAAGAGTGAAGGAAAAACAGTGTTTATACATCATTGGATTCATTGGAATCTGCAGATCGGTTTAATTTCCAGTATTTCTTTAATTAGTGCTTGAATTAGGCAGCAATACATTCATTTAAGAGCTACAGCTGGCAATAAAACCAGTAACTTAACAGGCCACTGTGTAAATGTCTAGACACAGATTAGGTTAACTGAAATTACTGTAAATGTACCCCTTCATACACTCTCAAATTCCACTAATATTTTGCCAAAAATGTAGATGACAGGCCAGGTGACATTAAAAAATAACATGAAACGATTAACAGCACCAATTCCTTTATGCGGTGAATACTTGAAATACAGACGTGAGGTCGTAAAATTAAATAAATAAACAAAATATCACCAGGGTCCAAGATTAAACACCACACTTACCAGGAAGATAAAGAAAAGTCTACGCGCGACACGTTTTATTACAATTCTAATGGTATAGCTACGTTTCGGATGAGGGCCACGTTTCAAACATAATGACTGACAGTGCTTGGGCTGCCCTATGTGCGCAGATTCTGATCGATGTTCGAGGTAGAATTAAATCTCTACCCATTCTATACAACAATAGACTCAAACGTCTCTATTCTGGTTCTCTCTATAACTCCGATTTAAAAAAAAAAAGAAAGAAACTATAGCAAACGGTACTATTCACGACAGAAGTTAACGTCCATTGTTGCATTATTACAGTTTTGTTACGTTTCATGTATCACTGTACTGTATGCACACAGTAGTAACTTGCACTGCACTAAAATAATGAAATGCTTCATTCCTTGAAATATCTTAAATATGATGATTCTTTTTTTCCACTAAGATTTGGACAAAGGAAGCTGTCTTTTTATAGAATAGACTGCTAAAATACTTCACAGCCCATTATACACACACTTACATATTACCGTATATCTAAATTCATACGCTAAAACAACAATGCATGTTGTAAAACCTACCTCTAAACTAAACAACTCTAGGAAAAAAAAAAAAAACCCTTTGCCCCTATGCAGCCCTTCGAATTGGCCGAAGAACCAAAGGATTACCACAAAATCACTTGCCTGGAAAAGCGTCGTCCGACGGAATGCTCCTTCCTTTCCGAACACGCCAATGCAATTCCTACTTTAAAAAAAAAATCTCCACAAAATTTTCCTGACGGAAATTTTGGACGCCAAAAAAATCAATCCCAGTTAGGATTTTGTCTTGTAGTCAAGTTACAAATAAATAAAACAAACAAAACTCACACACGATGTGGTATTACTCCTGTCCTTCTGCCTTCACGACCCCCAGCTCTCCCAGTCCAAGACAAACCCTACCACAACTCAACTACACCGACCATCAAGCAGCTTCAGCAAGAGACTACTAGACCATGCCCACAAGCAGTGAACTGGCTCCGCCTCGCCAGAACAGGAGCGCAGAGAGATCGGATAGGCCTTCCCCCTGCCTGTGACGCCACAATCATAATTGAAATATCCCAGCGGATGCATCTGCTAATAAAACAACTCTTAAAAAACTTAGACCTTAGATTTTGTACATCTCTTATTAATTCTATACAAGCTAAATATCATTCAAAAATGAAAATGATCAAACACTGCTCCTAATGCATAGTTTTTTTATTTTATTTTTTCCAGAATAACTTATACAGTCTTTAAGAAGTACAAAAAAGCCTAACAAGTTCAACTTTAATGAAAATATATCATACAATCTTTAATATAAATCCCTAGTTATATTCTTTTTTTATGTATTTAATTATTTTAATGTATTTTGTTTTGTGTTTACTTTGCTTTCAAACTGTTATTAATGTACCTGTTCTTTATACATGCAAATTCGGGATTGAATGCATGCCCTAGACTGTTATCCAAGATGATATACTCAAACTCACTTTCTTCGTTTATTCGTGTATCTTTTTTTTTCTTCCTGTTGCGTATTGTTGTTTAATCATAATGTAATAAAATAGTGGTTTTAGGGTGACAGGATTGAATTAATCAATCTACGCCAGCTTTTGTCTGCTCCTAATGGACCTATTGTATGCAGATATAAATTACTTCCCTGCTTAAACCTATATTGTGTTGTATTGCAGCCTTACTCCCAATGGTGGAGCTGAAATCCATATGACCCAAAAGGAAGTGGTAACGTAAAAGAAGCCGTGTCGTCAGCTTTTTTAACCTATTGAATGTTTTTTTTTTTTTTTTTTTTTTTTTTTTTTTTTTAATCTGTATATCCCTTATTAAAATGAACACATAATAAGGTCTGGTGATAATGGCCCTGATGTTACCAAGAGTTAAGAAAATAGATTTTAAAACGTTGTTTTTTTACTCCTGTAGTGCAGCCCTAGTCACACTGAGTTGCAGATTGTTGTTTTTCTTCTATTTGAGTCTGCCACTTGAACAGGAATAATACAATTATTTTTAATATACAATATGATAAGTCTATAAGTGTCAAAAGCTTATTCGTGCTACCACACAGTATGTATGTATTATTTCACATTGGTCAGCTTTTAGCTGCTATAGTAGCAGTTCCATGTTAAAATGTATACAATCCTACATTATGTTATACCAGTTAGTTTCTTATTGTGTTTGACAACTAGACCACTGGCTTTTACAATCATGTTTGTTTTTCTGTAAATTATATTTATATATTTCTCTACAATTTAAATGATCAATAAAAGCAACACTTTGACAATGAACAGATCTATGAGCATAACCATTTGCAAATTGCACATCGGTGTGGTATGCTGTGTCAGACAAATGTTACCAGATAACGGTTGATAAAACATTGGTTAGTAAGTGTTTGTTTTGAGCATACAGAAAAATAAAGTATTATTCCCTGTATTGTATTGCATAGTTAGATACTGCTATATATCAAAATTAACAGGGATGAATAAAATGTGATTTAAAATTAAAAAGAAACAGTTGATGTGGTCATTCGAAAAACATACAGTAAAACCTCATAAATCTCTACATTGCGCTCATTTTTGTCCTGTATAAAAGGTTTTCTGATAATAATTGCAAATCCATGTGGCCGTGCAGCAACAGAATCAGCTGAGTTCCCACTAACTTGTTAGCGGGAGAGTGGGACTGGAAGAATGTGCATAAAAGTTACTTGTAGGCTGCTGTTGGCACTGATGTAAAATGGAAGCAATGTGTTGACTGAGGTAAAAAAAAAAAAAAAAAGATTTAGCACTGAAATTTTAGCTTGAAAAAAGAATGGTAATAAAGATGTACTGCATCTTTAAGCATAGCTACGTGTTACTTTTAGCTGCAGACGTATCCTGGTTACTTCATTTCATGAATTCCCCCACCCTTTATATTTTCCTCATCAGGGCAACAGCATGAATGGGGCTATCATCAGTGACGTCAAACACCAGGCTCAGGTCATGTGTAGTAATGAGTATTGTCAGCTCACAGCCTACATTAAATGCTTGCTTCTCCTGTTGTGCGAGTCAGGCTTCCGGGGTGATACTACCATGTAGGCCGGAACACAGGGGGGGAGGAATTTAATAGGCCTTCTTTTCAGACAGACCTTTGCTTATATGACCCAAAGTAACCAGCTGACAGAGCGGTCTCTATACAGCACCACATTCTGTGAAGTGCAACTCTCTCCAGTTGGCCCCAACAATGCTACAGCGTCGGAGGAGATAACTAACAAAATTAAGGAAAGAAAGCACAAAGTATTTATTTCAATAAAAAATATAGACTATCCTTGACATGGGAGAGTATTTATTTTAGTTTTTCACAAAAAAAAAATAAATAGGAGATAATTCATTTCTTAGACTTTCACATCCCTGTCTGACCTAAAGAATATGGTAGGAATTAGGCACTTTAGACTGTATTGCAATGTTTAAAATGTGCAAGGCTTGCCAGCATGACCGATGTGGAATGTCATTTTAAACAATGTCTTCCTTTAAGTCCACGGAGAACGCAATGAGATCACTGTGCTCTGAGTGTTGTTTTCCCATTTTCACCATTCAGTAAGTAATATCGATATTTAAAAACTTCCGCACAGTCTGGATTTTTTTTTAAGACGCTCTAGCAGTTATACTACATTTGTATTTGTGCGCTGTTGGAATTGTATGCACATGCAGTGCTGTATCTTCAGCAGTAAATCCAATAAAATATAAATAAATTTCAGATCCAGTCATAGACTGAAAACTGAAAGCATAGGTAACTGTTTCAGTTTATTGACAATTGGTTACATGTAATCCCTTTCTTTAACCCTTTCATAAGTGAAGAAAAGGTTACTTCTGGTAAGTTCTTTACTGAGTATATATATAATATTATATATATATATATATATATATATATATTTATATATTATATATAGAGAGAGAGAGAGAGAGAGAGGAGAGAGAGAGAGAGAGAGAGAGAGCTCAATTTAATGTTTTAAGCAGTTCTGGCAGATGATTGACTTCCAGGAGACAAGTGATTGTTGAACTTTTTTTTTTTTAGCAAAGAAATACAAATGATGACACGACACTGGGATCTGTAATTTGATTGCCATGGTTTTTACTTCCTTTAAAAATGTTTGCTGTATAAATTGTATTTTCAGATAACTAACAACCCAGGCTTAGTTCATACATTTACCTTTTTGCAAGTTACTAATTTTATAATTGCAGTTTGCTTTCTTTTGACAAAACATATTTAAATTACACTTTGGAGTAAAGACCTTAACACATGTGACCCATTGTGGTTTGTGGTTTCATTTACTGGTGAATGACTTGCACATTGTTTCATCTTGTGTCTTCCATGTTTATAAAAACGGTAATCCTAACAAAATAACTACAATAGAAAGATTCAGTGTGCTGGCAAGTTGAGCACCTTCAATAGTTGCTAAAAACTGATTGGTGGTTGTACTCAGAATTCTCAGAATTCAGCCACGATCTGTGTCCTCTGTTCTAAAACACAGCAAAGGTCTGTCAGAAGGGTTTAGCGCAGTGGTGGGCAATTCCGGTTCTGGAGGTCCTGTGTCCATCTTGGTTTTAATTCCAAATGTACCCTAAATTACTTAATTTGACCAATTATGTGCTTATTAGAAGCTTAATTGGTCCAAATTATTAATTTAAGGTACAGTTGCCCACCCCTTGTTTAGAGTCTCACTAGCTTTAATGTCTGTTCACCAAGCAAGAAAGATTTACACAAGACTAGACATGTCCAAGCTCTAAGCATTCCAGTTTTGCTATTCCAATTCTGTTAATAAAATTGTTAAATGTCTGATTTATGATAACTCAGTTTGGATTATGTTTTTTTACCTTGTATAGTCAGCCTGCCTAGTCAACACATAGCCACTGGCATTATCTTTGGGTTAGGAGGATGCAAACGATGGCATGCTCCAAATTGTATACCTAATTCCCTCTTAGTTAGAGAAGGGATTTGTAGAAGCAAACATGGTCTCCTTAATATTTGCTTATGAATACCTTTAAGGGAGTCACATGGTAAGTAGTAGCTTCCTGAATCCCATCACAGTGACCCAAAAAGCCAATACAGAGGTGCAGTGGGAACAAACAGGAATGGATGTTAAATTGCAAGACAATCCAAAACATTGACTTCATCTACATGACATAGTTTTCTGTAGTTATACTAGTTACTTTTGATTGCATGTTGATCAAACAGTAAGTTGTGAAATGTTTGTAGAAAGGCAACACAATGGTCCTCATTTTCTTGGTTACAGATGGTACTGATATTTCAACTTGTCTGGCAGACATTATCATGTCTCTTCCAAAACTCATTGAAGCCTTTGATTTTCTTAGGACTGCTTTGGGAAATGGGCTGCATCAAAAGTGGATGTGATCACGTCAATGGTGGACAGGATCAAAAAAACAACAAAGTCAATCATCTGACAATTCTCTTGTATTGAAAAGAAAAGTTAGCAAAGAGTATAAAATGGAGTTTGTAATTTGAAAATGTAAATAAAGCTAACGTCAGGGGTTATGTTTGCATGACTTTACAGGAAGGTATTTTTTTTATAATAACCTTCTCTTCTATACCCTCCAGGTTGTTTGGATCTCAAGGCTGACCACCAGACCACCCCAGGAGTGCACAGGAACCACACAGACAGGTAAATGAAATGGTTGTTCTTTATTATCAGAACACAGAACACAGTTTTCACAAAAAAAAAAAAAAATGTCAGCACTTATACCCCTTAAAACAGGACTTCTCAAACTCGGTCCAGGGATCCCCTGTGGCTGCTGGTTTTCATTCCAACTGAGCTCTCAGTTACTTAACTAGACCCTTAATTGAACTAATACTTTACTTAATTAAACCTTTTTACTCATTTTCAGCTCTCAAACAGTTGCAGATCAAGTTACTTCTACAATTTTATAGCTAACTTGAAATATGCAACTGTTCAAGAGTTCACAGTCCAAACAATGTTTTATTTGATCCCATTTGTAATCCAGGTCATTATGACCACAAATAATAATCCCAGGCAATACGCAACAATGTGTATTGCACTGTTGAACCAAGGATTACAGTCCCGAAAGAATAAACACACACAAGATACATATAAATCACAAGTCCAGAGTGAGTGCTAACGTGCAAGTGGTGAAATTCAATTTATGTGTGCACAGTGGTGAAATGTTGTCCGGGTTTGGTGTTGGCCTTAAGCGACAGGTCCAGATCGTGTTAACCGTCTACAAGAACAAACAAGTATAATCAGACAAGACAAAACAAAAAAACACTAAACACTCATACAAGTTTTGGTACTCCTTTAGTGGTTCGCTCACAACCATAACAAAGGAACATATCGCTTACCCACGTCCCCTTTTGTACCGTCAATCACAGCCCCTTGGTTAGCGAGTGCAACTGTTTCTCCTCCAATCCGCGGTTGCCACATCAGTTCCCTTCTGGGGCGATGACTTGATGTACCGTAGTTCCACCCCCTTTCTAGATGGCCAACTTCCACCTTTCTCTAGAATGAATTGTCAGACCATCCAGTCTGGAGCACTCTGTTCCCTTTACACAGAGCCCTCACAGGTTGAGAGGGAGATTTATAACCAAGATTAATTCTTTCTCTGTCACAAAAGCACAGTGTAAAAAATACAATAAATAGTGCAACTAAAACAGTGTACAATAAAACCACCACTGAATAAAACAATTAAAAATGGGTCATTTGTGACACTAACAGACTTGGATACTATGTACAGTAGTCAAGAGATACCTATATATGTTTTGAGATACTGAATATTGACTGTATTATTCCAGACCTATGTGTAGCATTGTTAACTTGGAAAAACTCAAGCACATCAGCAGCATCATTTTTATTATTTTTGATGGGTTTTTTGTTTGTTTTTTTTATTCTAGGTGGATGTTAAAAGTCTTTCAGTATTTCTTATTTCAGCTTTATTGAGTGTTAATTAGTTATCATCAAATCAAATCCATTTTGATTTATAAAGTGCCTTTCATGGCAAGCTATCCCAAGCGCTTTTAAGAAAAAGGACATACGGATGTATATTTAGTACAATAAAAACAATATAAACAATAAAAACAGCAAAAAAAAAACCCAACATTTTAAAATTAAAGCAAATAAAAGCAACAGATGAGGAACTCAAACCGAATAAATAGGAATAAAACTATATTAAAAAATATATATATATTATAAAGATATAAAAAAACGTGTCTGTTTACGGAAACCCTTCTACGAGAACCACTAACCACTACCGCCTACTGCAATTTCAGGAGTGAGTTCAGAAAACAGCCTGTGATTCACACTGATCTCTGTCAGTAGCCTTGCTTCTGCATTTGCATTAGGCTGTGATTTAGATTTTCCCTGTAGCAGTGTTTAGGTGTTTAGTAGGAGTCAGGCTGGAATGTCTCCCCATCAACAGAAGAGGAATACATTGACTAAAGGCTATGTTTAAAATTCTCTGACAAACTGTTCTCTATATAAATGACTATTTCTGTCAGTCGAAGGCTGTTTATAATCTGAGAAACCTGCAGTCTGTAGGTTGGCCTAGGGTTTCATCTGTGATGAATCCTCTATTCACAGCCTTGAAGTCCCAGAAGAAGTATTTGGCAGAGATTAGAAACATGATTGTTAAATTCAGTGAGTTAAAGCATGTGGCTGAGAAATATTTTAACACGGTACTACAGTGTATGCTGCTATACTTCAGTTTAGAGCAAGCAGATCACACTGGGCCTATTGATCTATACTAGCTTTTTTGAATTCATACAGAGATTACCTATGATTTTCTTTAAGCCTTTGCACATGCCCTTTGAATTTAAACTTTTTGAACATTATAAGAAAAGCTGCTTTAAAAACAGAAGAGTTGACTGTTTATACGTACAATGCATTTTATTATTATTTTAATTTTTTTTAAAATATAGAATTAATTAGTTCATCAGTCAGACTGTCTTGAGAAAAATCCTAGAGGAATGATCTACCTTACCTGATAACGTTTCCCAATTTTATAAAAAAAAAACAAAAACCTTATTTGGAATAACCTATGGAGCGAAGAAGAAATTACATTTATATATATATATATATATATATATATATATATATATATATATACCTTATATATACTATATATAGTATATGTATATATAACGGTTTCCCAAGAACCCATTTTGTAATATATGTTAACTTTTGTGTTTTTTATTGTGTAATATATTATATTGTGTTCCCCAGTCTAAACATTATATACAATTGAAAACACAAAAAATAACATTTATATATAAAACAAAGGGTCAGATTTCTGGTTTAAGTCCAATCTATATTAGTACTAAAATAATTAAGTAAATGGTAGATCAGCATTCCCTCAAAGTCTGTATTTCAGTGTCTTCATTGAAGTATATACAATACAACCCAAACATCCCTGTGACAGGATGACGAGTGGTGACATCAGGCCAGATGCAGGAACAAAAACAAGCCAAGTTACTGCAGGTAGGGTGCAAAAGGCGTTTGTGCCATTTATTTTTCAATAACAAAACAAAAACAAAAAAACGATTTTAACAAAAGCACTGCTCACGGAACAAAATAAAAGTTTTAAATAAAACAAGTCACAAACACAATAAACAACTAACACTAAGGTCAGGCTGGGCAGGTGCCTTCACTCATCCTTAGTTTTTAATTTTAGTTTTGTTTTCATTCCCTCTTTCCGTTCTCTCTTGTTCCTCCTCCAAACTCCACCCAGAGCAGGGGGAACTGTGGGCTTACATACTGTGACCGAGGGGTTTAACTAGCTTGTAATTATTCTATTACCCCTTGGCCACAATCTGCACAAGCTCATTAATTACACTGGCAAAACGCCTCTGCCAAAACACACAAGACTCTCGCCATCTTTTAAATAAATACAATACAATAACAAAACATGGCCACGCTGTCATATATACAGATATATCAATCAGAATACAAACAAATACAAAACAATAAATTGCACAGGGGTGGAGGGGGAGACCACGTTCTAAAAACAAATACAAAATAAAAACAAAACAATAACATGGCAGACGGCACCTTGCTTGTCATTCACATAGAAGCACACTTTATAGCTGGGCTTTCTACCGCCTTGCCACAGTCCCACATCCGTATGTTCTAAAATAAATCATTGGGTGGCTTTTTGCAATAAGCACCTAGCTGTCTTTGCGAACATTCAGTGAACCAGCTGACCTGCAAGCTTGAGCATTCAAGCAGGTACAAGGTGAGTCAGTGCATTGTAAAGGGCTTGAGGCCCATTAGGTGTGGACTTGCTATCAATGGAAGTTGAAAAAGCATGCCAGCCCATTGTGCCAACATGACAAACAAGCTTGTTATAAAGATTATGACAAACAGATTACTAACAAGGTATATAATCATAAATACTTCTGAAAAAAAAAAAAAAAACATAGGCCTATCAGCCAACTTTAATTCTCTGTGCGAACTCCTCATTTCACCTAAATTTTCCATAATAGGCTTGCCTGGTAATAAATAAATAAATAAATAAATAAACACACTCAGTGGAAGTAAGCTAACTTTTCCACAGTTGTGGTAATAAGCACATAACGTACGGTATATAGAATAGCCATCAAAACATGTCGGGTTGTTCAAAGCGAAAAGAGCAGAAAAGCTAGACATTTCCCACAAAGAAGCAGAAAATGCTAAAAAAAAAAAAAAGAAAGTGTACAGTAAATGGTTTGAAAGTGGGCCAACAACAGCAGATGGAAGTATATAGCGGCAGAGGAACTGCCAACCTCCTCCTACACAGCTACTGTACCTCACCTGGATATTGTTTCTTAGAACTGTCATAACCACTTTGCACACTCTATGATGGGGAGACAGCAGTGAATGTGAAGTAATTATAGAGAACATTGTGAAGATTTGTGTTACTGTTACTGTTTTCTAATTCAAAATGAGTTCATCAACAAAAGCTGTCTTACATTCGAAAGTAGTCAGAATACAACTTCATTGGGGATGTACAAATGACAGGCTGTATACTCCAAATGGTGATTAATAATCAAGATTCTAGGGGGCTCCCGAGTGGTGCATCAGGTAAAGGCATGCCGCGTGGACATCGCCAGTTCGAGTCCAAGCTATTCCACTGCCGACTGTGAGCGGGAGTTCCCAGGGGGCGGCGCACAATATGCCGAATGCCACCCGGGGGGTGGGGGGAGGGCTTAGGTTGGCCAGGGTGTCCTCGGCTCACTGCGCACCTGCAACCCCTGTAGTTTGTTCGGGCTCTTGCGGGGTTACCTGTAAGGTGCCCAGAGGTGCGATGTCCTCTGACGCTGTAACTCAGAGGTGGCTGCATGGTGGGTCTGCAGTGTGAAAAGAAGCGGTCAGCTGACGTCACACGCTTCAGGGAACAGTGTGTGTTTGTTTTCGCCGCTCCTGAGTCAGCATGGGGGTGGTAGCAGTGAGCTGACCCTAAAAATAATTGGCTTTTCCAAATTGGGAGGGGAAAAAAAAGCAAAAAATCAATTGGCGATGACTAAATTAAATAAACAAATAAATAAAATAAAAAAAATCAGGATCATGATAATAATGATGGGCAGGCTGCTGTTTTATTTTGCAGTGTATCAATGAGCTTCTATGAGCTTCTGGTTCAGCACTCACCTTTGTTTTATTCATTGAAGCTGATCTCTTTTTTCTTGATTCAAGCTCTAACTGCCTAGAGCTAAAATGACTTCCGCATTCCAGTCAAACCATGTTATGTGAACCAACCTGCTCTGCATGTAGAGGGTGATTTGGTGCAGTTAGCCAAGTTAGAATGCAATGAGGAAGTCTGTTCAGTTAGACAGTTAGTAGGCAGTTAGAATTTTCCAGACAAGCTCACAGACAGGCTAAAACACAGAGAATATAGCTATAGAGAAACATGATAATAAACTCAATACTGGATCAACAGACTCCAGAACTACTCAACATAATTGCAAACATCATTAAAACCCAAGGGAATGGTGATGAAATAAATAAAATGGCATATGAAGCTGCTTGCTCATGAAGGGATTTGTACTTCACTGCTTTACTGCTGTGTGTGTGATGCGCTGACGTTAAAGATGTCGACCCCTGTCGGTAGAAGCTCTATAACCGCACATACAGACAAGACTCTTTTGCATTGTGGTTAAACTGCATGCTTGCAGGGTGATTGGTCATCCAGCCTCAGCCCTGTTATTTCTGCTGGCGAAAAAGAAAGGATATATACAGTAGACATGGCAGAACATCATCTGTGACGGGCTAAATATGCAAGAGGACATATTTACGGTAAGCTCAACGGATTTTTAGCTTATATAATAATAATAATAATAATAATAATAATAATAATAATAATAATAATAATGTGACATTATAGTGACATTCACTATAATGTAGAAGATGTAGCATCAACTGTATTTTGTCTTTTATTTAATCTTGGAGTGAGTCGTCTTAACAATTGCCTACTTTTTGAAGGCATCAGAAATTTTATTTATATTCAGATTGTCATGTATGAGACATTTTTCAGTGCTTCAGATGGGAATAGGAATCTTGTATAAATGTATTCTGACCTAGAATAACAGAGTTACGTGAATTAGTATGCATGGTTTCTTTCAATTAATTGTCAGTTTTCTGCTTTTTGGGGTGAGTACCAATCTCCCCCTCTAGACTTATCCTTTTGGATTCATGTAAGTTACTGTGTTTGAAGAGTCGGCTAATATTTTGCAGGTACTGTATGTCCAGATATATGAATGGATTTATGGGCTCCATTATGTTTCAGGCTGCATCTGAACAGGTGGAAAAGTGTGCTATACAGGTGGACATTTTGTACGGTTAAAATTTTATTTAGGTTTTTTACTACTAATACGTAAAACATAGGAATAAAATGATACAGCAACACGATATAATATATATATATATGATATATATATATATATGAATTTATATATATCACGTTAAAAGTGCAATTGGAATAAAATTGATTTAGGTGTAACGTTTCATGGACAATGAAGCTGTCTACTTTATAAACACTAACAATACAAATGTCTGGGTATGGCTAAAGATAACATGTATTTTAGAGCACTAGGCACAGCAAATGCAATTGACCAAGACGGGAATAGGAATACAAAGATGTTTGATGCATTATGCAAATTGTCCTAATGCAATGGTTAAGTGCAATAAAGACAGTCACCCGACACGTCACTCACCCATGCAAATATAATAGCACTTAGCTCTATCCTGTACCAACAACCGCTCTTGAAAAATGAGTCCCACTGACAGAGGTCCTCAAATTATCCACAGAGCTTATAGATCATAGGCAACAGCATAATAAATGTTGGGACTAGACTGGGTGAGACTAGCAGAACTAAATCACATTGACTCATTGAAATGACCTTTGATATTTACAACTGCACCGAACAGCTCTCTAATTGTCGATGGACGAGGCAGACGAGACACAGCTTCAGATATCTGTTCTGGTTAAGAAGCATGTTAAATAGGATTTTCAATTACGTGATAAACATACATTACCTGAAATACTTGTCTTACATACAGAAAACAGAATTAGTAGTATTATCATAATCATTCCTGATGAATACCATGTGTCTGGAACTGAATTCCACAATGTAATAAGGTCTCTCTTTGATTAATTGATTTCACCTTCACTTACAGTACTGTTTATGCATTCTAATCACACAAAGATGACTTTACCTTCCGATGTTTATGTACTATTCATATATATATATATATATATATATATATATATATATACAGTACTCCCATGACATTTATACAGTGGGAAGGAAATATTTAATGTTAATAAATATGTTAATTTATTTAGCATCTAAATTTATACTATACATTTTATTATATCAGTTTTATATAGTGTCTTTTCCAACGACAGCTGTATTACTGAATATTTTGAGATCGAGATCTTTGAAGAAGAGATTATAAACAAGTCAATAACGTGTGGCCATGTCTTTAACACACTAACTTACATGAATCCAAAAGGATAAGTCTAGAGGGGGAGATTGGCACTCATCCCCAAAAAGCAGAAAACTGACAATTAAAAGAAACGATGCATACTAATTCACGTAACTCTGTTATTCTAGTACAGAATACAATTATCCAAGATTCCTATTCATTTTACATCTGAAGCACTGAAAAATGTCTGATACATGATGATCTGAATATAAATTGCATTTTTGATGCCTTCAAAAAGTAGGCAATTATTAAGACAATAAATAAAATAAACAAAATAAAAGACAAACTACAGTTGGTACTACATCTTCTACATTATAGTGAATGTCACTGGAAGTATCTGCTATTATTATTATTATTATTATTATTATTATTATTATTATTATTTATTATTATTAACCAGCAACATGATGAAATATTAAAAAATGTTTTCAGAAATAGTATTTATTTTATGGGCCTATTCTGGAAACTGCCAGTTCAGGTGCCACTTGTTAGTGAGCAGGTTAAATGCAATAACAGATTACATTTCTTTGACATTTGAACCAGTTTACTGCACAAAGAGATGACAGTGATGGTGGTAGATAAACAGTGGTGTATCTTTCCCAGCTTCACATTACTGGAAACATGATGTCCATCAGTTAAGCATGACTACAAATTAGTTCATTAATTTACAATGCAAACACCACCAAACTGCACATTTTGTATTATAATTAAAATTCACTACTTTTAACACTTTGGTGACCAAGCATGCGCTTACCTGTGTTGGGCATTTCCCATTGCCATAGTGAAGCACTTGTCTTCTGATTTGCAAACTGTTGCCTAGAAACTGTTCTAACGTGCAATGACCTTCCTAAGTTGTTTAGCTATAACTGTGGGCACATAATTGCAGTATTCATGGGATGTTTTTCCATCTAGATCATTGGCAGATTATACATGAGGTTCTTGTGTTGTTCTTTCTGTATTTTCATCAATTATAGATTTCAAATCACATGGTGTTCATTTATGTTATAAATAAAGGGAATTGCAAGTACCTGACGGCATTAGATTTCAGCTTTGTCTTGTAAGACGTGGTTGTAGAGAATGAGCTTGTGGAATCTGGTGATGCAATATATAAGTGAAATCTAAGAATCTATAGTAAAGCATGAAGCCATAAGACACACTATCCCATTCCCATTGCGCATAGGTCAGCAAAACCTCAGCTTAAACGACAAGCTGTACCTATTTAGTCTTTGCTGCAATCCTAAATCCAAACCCAGTCATTTGTGTTCAGTTGTTTTTATTCAGGTTTTTACATTATTCATGAATAAATATAACCTCTTGAATATGTTCTTGTATATGCATGGAGGTGGGGGTACAGTAAGCACATTTGAGACACATGTAACTTTCTCCATAACGTGTGGAATACAAAAAAAAAAAAAAAAAAATGCCCAGAACTTGCATAAACCCCATCAAGCATATTTCAGCTGCTATATGTTAACTAGAATTTAACCCGTTTTGTGCCCCCCCAAAAAAAAAAAATCTTGCCTTGATCCTTGATAAGGTAACTGCAGCTGATTAACAGCATAGTTGCATATAAGATCTAGTTTTCCAGCAGCCAAAGCACAGGCAAGATTTCATTATTATTTCACAGCAAAATGGGATTCGGTGGGAACGGTTTCCTAGGTATATGATAGTAAGCCTCTTCTTTCTAAATCAATGGATCTGTAATCTAACTTTTCAGTCAGTCTTTCAGTTGTCAGCTTGACAATTAATCTATTTCATGTTTTCCGAAGTGGGTCATCATCAGGTTTCTTTTTTCCTGTTTGGGGGTTTCAGAGGAAAGCCTTTCATTTCTCTTCTTTCAGTCCTTTGCCTTTGTGAGAAAAAAAAGCCTACCAGTTCTTCATTTGAACCCATAATGCAGAGTGGAATGAAAACAAAATGGTAGTGTGAACAGGGATAAGGGGATGGTGTTTTAAATGCAACACCATAATCAAATTACCTTTCTAATGTATGATGAAGGTTGAGACTCCCTTTGCTAAATTGCTATTATACAAGCTTAAAATTACATTTGCATCTTTCTTCCACACACGTTTCTGTGCTTTTGCCAATCGAACCAAATAATACTGTATTTAATGGCAATGTAGTGTCCCTACTTTAGTGCCATGGATCTGTACAAAGGAGACATTGGTAGAATGGTAACACAACAATGTTTTAAGTCAATGCACACTGGCAGTCCATTCAAATTCCATGGTCAGTTCAATACCAGTGTGCTACTACAGCACATCTGAACGACTGTGCACTATCGGGTTCAAAATCCATTGGGCCTCATTCACTTAAACAGAGGTAATGTGTTTTGTATGCAGTAAGCCCCTTTTTACTGTGTGCTGTGTACACCTGCTGTATTCACCAACTAGTCACAGGCAACTTAGCGCGTGGAAAAAGTACCGCGTTAGAGTAATTTAAATATAATGAATAATGTTAATATGTGGAAATGTATGCAAATTACATCATAAAATACCACGAGGGAGGTATTTGATATGCAAAACATATTCACTTAAGGGCGCTAACTTTACTAGGTGCCTCAGCGTGTGTTAAAAGTACCACTTATTGAAACCAGGTGGTGTCGCAGAACGAGCAGAAGAGCTGCACAGAAGAGCAAGAAGAATTTCGGACCAGGCAGGTATTACTAGGGATTTGTGAGAAGGAGGTAATAGCAAGATAAAGATTGAGCACAGATCTTACTAGCCTTAAATGTAGGGCTCTAGAAAATTCACACTATCACGAATTTTACAGAAATTTGTGTGTATTTGACTGCCTACTGTGAAAAATATAGATTTTATTTTCCTTACAATATTTTACATTACTCTTCACTTCACTTCTTCATGTCATGCTTTTATCAAGTAGAAGCAAGGGTCAAAGGGTGGTTATTGAATGAACAATGTCCAGAGCCTGACAGTAAACAACTGTAAATAATAATTATGTAGTGATACAGTGGCGTGTATCACTTGGTATTTATAAACCCCTGGTTTGACCCGTAACTAAAAGACCGGTCCTGCAAACCGACATGTAACACAAAACACAGACACAGTTAACAGTGAGTGATATTAGTTCTTGTGATGCAAAGGCAGTTCTCCGTGAACAAAGGGAAAGTGCTGGTGTCCGAGTTTGATGCTGGCTGAAAAGCGACAGCTGCGGATCGTGTTAGTAGTCTAGAAATGACAAATAACCGTTTTTACTTCCACAGACAAACAAACACAACACTTACTTTTTGGTTTCATAGTTTACAACATGGGCTCCTTGTAGGTTGAATCTAACTATTTACCAAGGAACAGATTACTTACACTATTACTCCTTATATACCCTCCCACATGACCCTTAGGTTAACGAGCACATCCGCTCCTCCCATCCAGGTACTACAGCTCCGCCGCTTTTCTAAATGGCCAACTTCCACCTAACCCAAGGAATAAATTGTCATGCCATTTAGTCCAGGGTACTCTGTTCTTTTTACACAGTGCCCTGACAGATTGGGAGGGAAATCTAACAACAAGAATCATTTGATCTCTGTTACAATGTGTCTCAATGTTTAAATAATGTCTCTGATGTGTTAAATGATAGTATTTCTGTTTGAATGTCTGCTGTCCGGCAGCACCCTCTGGAAATAAGATAACTTGTATCATTCACTCATATACAGGGACAAGTGTATTCTTAATATAGCTTACCTGCATGGTGCTGTTCGTTATGTTAAATACAGCCACAGGCAAAGAGTGTCCTTAAATTTAACATGACACTTCAGTTTCCTAGAAATGTCAAAGGATTGTCAGGAGTAGAGAAATGGAACATGTTTAATTTAGGATTGTTGAAAGGTTTTGCCGCTCCCTATTTGTACAGTTCTGTGCACTTTGAGATACTGCATGTCCCTGCAGATCACTGTTAAAATACATCCAACCTTATGTTAGTTTACCTACCATAAACCTGGTTCCCTGAAAGAGAAGATGGCCAACAAAAACATTGTTATGGGATACATGCTTGCCTAATGGTAGGTGTCACTGAGCTAACGTTCTGTAAACTAACATTCCCTTTCAATTAGAAGATGGCCACCAAAAACATTGTTATGGGAAAACGAATACCAGAGCCTTTGTGAGGGAGAGAAGAACGGCAGCACACAAGGGACGCCTTAGCCCTGCCTGACCAACAGTCAGCGGTGTGAGCGTGCGCCTCAAGGACCCTTGTGCCCATTGAAGGCAATGAGGGATCTATCACATTCAGGCGATAGAATCTGGAAAAAGTATGTGGAGTAGCCCAGCTAGCCGCATCACAGATATCAGCTATGGAGGCACCTCTAAAGAGGGCCCATGACGTAGCCACACCTCTCTTGGAATGTGCGGCCACTCGCCCAGGCGGGGGTAAGCCAGCACTATCATAAGCAGCCAAGACTGTGTCCGCAATCCAATGCTTCCAAAGGGGCTGTCCCAGGGGCTGTGTTCCGTGGCAGATGAACAGCTGGTCAGACTGGCCACCGAGCACGCAAGACACACTGTCAGCCAACGGTGTCTGTCACGCTTGGGATGCAGATGGAACACAATGAGCCACGCTTGCAGCGGGTGCATGCGCAGTAAATCCAGCTCGATGGCTGATATTGCTCCAGCACAAGACAAGGGGCACCCTCGATCCATGTCGAAACAGGGAGAGTTGGTTCTGGAGAGCTGCTACTCTGTCGTCCGACAGTTAAGCTTGCTAGTAATTGACTCTGGCATCGTTGAGGGTGAGACCCAGTCTCAAACAGATGCTTCATCACAAATAGCTGTGTGGGCCACTGCTCCTTCCTGCGACTGGGCAGATCAACCAGTTTCCCAGGCAATTCATCACCCTGATCACTTGCAGCCGCAAGGGAGCAAGGATGGCATCCATGCACTTTGAAACGTGCAAGGGTAAGAAGAGGCCGAATCACCGCACGGAAAACTCAAGATGCTCCCCTGTAAGGCGGAGTGGAGATACTTCCTTTGCCCTGGACCCATAGGAACATGGAACACGTTCTTTTGGTCCAGTGTGATAACCCATTCGCCTCGCCAGACAGCCTGGTGAGCCACTTCCAATGCCGTGTACGGCTTAGATGTGTATTGAAGCCCTCAGGCACCTAGGATGCAGATGCACCGAGGACACTGAGTGAGGTAGAATACACTACTGGTGCACCGAAGCGTCATGGACCTCGAGTGCAGGTGTTATTGACATGCTGTGACGCTAAGCACCGAGGCATGGACGATTGAAGTCAACACAACCCGGGGTGGCGCATAGCATACACCGGGTTTGATACACAGCTGGAGTGACTGAGGTAGGCAATCAGGAGAGTAGTACAGGGGAGCGCACGGTGCTGCACCATGGTGCAGGGCGGTGATAACCTGGTCCTGGACCGCGTGTGGTCACACCACGTGGCAACACATAGCGTATGCCAGAGTGGAGCACAGGAATAAAAGTGTAATAAACACACACTCACTCCTAATAATACTGCATACCGGCAGTCGACTACTCAGATGACTGACAGAAGAGAAGCAGCCTGAAGACAGTATAAGAAATAGAAAAAAGGCTACAATTTAGGAGCTACTGATTCTGTGAAAAGCGGCAAGCCAGCTTTCAGCACGAAGTGCAAGGGAACTAGCAGCAAGCTCAACGCGGAGCTTATAAAGTAATAAAAAGAGCTCAGTGCAACACAGAAGGTCTTACCATACCATCTTGAGAAGCAAAGCGAATGCTCCTTCCCTGCGTGACGGTTATGTACCCTCAGTAGGCGGGACCGAGGACGTCACCGAGGGAAGGGGGCCTATCGGCAGCTTTGATGGAAAGAGCTCAGTGACACCTACCAATAGGCAGGCTTGTATCCCATAGCAATGTTTTTGGTGGCCATTTTCAAATTGAAAGGGAACTCTAAGCACACTAAAAGTTTTAGTTTTCATACTACCTTCAAGTAGAATAAAGACACCTTTCTCAAAACCTACTGTAATCCCATGAAATGTGGTTAGATTTTTCTGTTTAGGGAAAAAATAAAAAGACACTATAAATTAAATTTGCCTTTAATCTTTGAGAAAAAAAGAAAACACAATATGGAGATTTACCAGTGAATTGGTACGACATCTTTTCTAGTAGAACATTACTCGTTCTTTGGCAGTGATATTTGTTTGGATTACATTTAGAGAATAATTAAACCAAACTCACAACCAACCTAAGAAACCAACAACTGTTTTATGGGGCTGATAAAAAAAAAAAAAGCAACACTGTGAAAGTGCATGATGTGTGAGTGTTTCTGGATTGAATCCTTTGTGGACATGAAATCTAAACAGACAAGCTTGCTGATAAAATCTCCACAGATGTGTGATGAGCTGAGGACACCCAGGCCGATCTAAGCCCTCCCTCCCTGGGCCAATTGTGCACCGCCCCCTGGGAGCTCCCGTCCACGGTCGGCAATGGAATAGCCTGGACTTGAACAGGAGACGTCCAGGCTAGAGGGCGCATCCTGCACTCCACGCAAAGAGCCTTTACTGGATGCGCCACTTGGGAGCCATTCCAAGTAACTCTTAAAATGCATTTTATGAAGAATCTGTTTGAACAACTGCTCAATTCCATGCATATTAAATGAGACACTAAAATAAACAGACATAGCATAATAACTTTATAGCACTTGTTTTTGTTGTATTTTATAATAAAAAGTCAATAGCGGACAACTCTTTGTTGTGGGGATGGCCTCCGTTTAATATTGCAGCACATTAGGTACAGTATTATTTAATTTGGAATTAGAATCCATTACCCACATTGTATTTTTATCATCCAGTAGATTAGAGAGTTTCAGAAAAAGGATATTTAGGTCTCTTTATGGAAAAACTACGGGTGACTTCCACTGAGAATGGCACAGGCAGCAGCATTTTAGAGTTGTACAATTAGCCAGTGTGAAGACAAGGAATTTCAAATGCTTTATTATTATTTGTTTATTTAGCAGGAACCTTTATCCAAGGCAATTTACAGAGACTAGGGCGTGTGAACTATGCATCAGCTGCAGAGTCACCCAAAAGGCAGAGTACAAGGAGGTTGAGTGACTTTCTCAAGGTCATACAGAGTGTGAGCTGGGATTTGAACGTGGGACCTCCTGGTTACAAGCCCTTTTTTTGAACCACCACACATTTCATTGTAGTCTTGACTGACTATTCATTAGAAATCCTCTACAATCCTTACAAATCCTAAAAAGTCACAATATATTTTCTAAAGCAAAGGGCAGAATGACCCTCTTAATACGTACACTTCCCAAAACGTATTTATTTCTTTATTTTTTATATATTTATTTATATCTTATCAAGAAGCAGCGACATGATTTAAAACCAATGGAGACAGTATGCCCATACAAATATGTGTTGTTTTACTTTGTTTTGTTTTGTTTTTTGGAAATTGCCCTGGCACATAATCCAGATATGTGTACCCTGCCAAGGACTAACTTGCAGCTGTAACTGAAGAGCAGAAAGGCCAGTTTAGTAAAATAAGGCACTGAGACTATCAACAAACCTTTGCCTTGTTATATCTCTGGTTAAAGTAATTGTAGCTTTCAAAATAATTCCATAAATCTTAACGATTTCTCACTTCCATTAGCTACATAAGTGTAAAATATACAGTTTGAAAATACATACATGTTACAGCACACATAAATTAAAATTTTAAAACATGATACCTGGTACTACTTTAGGTTAAAGGAAACCCAGTTTCTGTTTGTACTTGTACTTCCTGGGTCATTTCACTACAGCAGTGTGTTCTAGGTCAAAGTACTGGCTAAAAGCATGTCAGTCAATAGGGGAAACAGCTGATTGGTTATTGACTGGAAATAAGCCAATGAAAGGGCATTTTTCTTTAACCTAGTGTAGTACCAGATATCATGTTTTGAAATGATAATACATGTTTGCTATAACATGTGTTTCTTTAAAAACTGCACATTTGATTCTTATAAAATGAATAGATTAAATATAATTGAACTATTTTGTTATGTACAATTACTTTGAACATTAGGAATACTTAAAAATGTAACAGCTTTAGGTCAGAGTTCAAGTCTTCTGACCTCAAAGTGATATGACTGGAGTGAACGTCCAACACTAGGCCAACTCAAATGAGTATTGAGAAAAACCAGTCAAAGGGATAATAATGGTTGTTTTGTTCATTTGACATCCAACATTTTCTTTAGCCCTTGGAAGTATAGTGCAGTGAGAACTGGGCCTTCTTTTGAAATGTTTTTATCTACATGATCAGAAAGAACTGTCAGAAAGCATTTTTAATGTACACATTTTAGAGACAGTTTCAACTGTGTGATTATTTGGGTGTCAACTGCCATATTTCAAATTCACCATAACTAATCTGTTTTAATCTGATGTCTACCAATGTTCTTTAATATATATTTAGGCAAATGGTAGCCTTAGGGAAGCTACAATGGTATGAGTCACTGGTAGGCTGTTACCTTATATGGACACTTGTGCACACACACATGCATGCATAAACCTACATTACAATGTAAATAGTATTGGTAGTGCATATACCGGAAATATATTATATGGTGAATTGTTTTTACCGTTCTTTGCTTCACCTGATCGTAGTTCACATTGTTGATAAGTGATTACTTTAGGGCTGAATAACTCAATCTGCAGATATGACTATATGATGCAAGAAGATTCTATTTGCAATATTTTAGATGTTTCCTGTAGTATGGTCACTGAGGCAAATTGCTGCTGACATTGCTTTTATTTTTACCAGCATAATGATATAACAAGACCGTTTTAATTCCTCTTTTTATTGTCTTTAAATAATGTTTGCTAGTTCCTCTCAATAAAACTAAGTTACTGAGATGAATAAAACCACCAGTTATTGATCTTGAAAAGTCACCAGGCTTAGTTTAACATCTACTCTGATAATTAATTATATGCTGTTGAATGGTAGGATATCAATTTGTCCACAGAACAATGGCTCCAGGAACATCCATGACTCCTGGAGTATCTACAGACAAACTGAACACTTTCCCCAGGCTGCTCCTGGAGTCTTACTCTTTAGGCAAAATAACTGGATCAAAAGTCAGGAAAGATATATTTTTATTTCTTCAACCCTGATGTTGATCACTGTATCCCCATGCCAAAGTAAATCACAGTCTTAAAGTCATTTGTGCATGAAAAAAGTTCCTGGAGTGGCTTAGAGTAATGAAACAGCAACCTAAGTATGAATTCGAGCCCTTGGTGACATTTAGTTTAAGTGTTGATACTTCTGGAGTCATTATTGTTCCTGAAGCCTTTTTCAGTGGACACATTGAGCAAATGACTAAATACTGTTTTAAATACAATCATGACAGTTTTGCGCTCCGTACATTTACTGGCATCCGTGCTACAGAATAACTGGTATTACATGTTTCAAAATCAAATATATTTCAGAGTTATTGTATGTTTTACTGTAGCGCTTCCTGAGGCTAAATAAATAAATAAATAAATAGTGCTAAACCGATAGCAAATTCAAAAAACAAACACCCAAACCCATTATCCAAGCATGCACTTTGCACTCCCTCTGTCTTGCAAATTAAATAAGGCAAATACTCATCGTCTGGTATGACAATACACATGTGTTCAAAAGGTGAAGGTCAACAAAACTGTGAATATTGATGGACTGCAACCTTTTGAAAGAACATTTATATTTTTGTTGTAAACAGGTTTTAAGCTAATTGGTATATTTTTGTGGATTTCCAGCAGATCAACCTGGTTCAAAGATAATAATGCTTCCCATGCTGGTTCAAGAACAACGTTGAATTCTACAGTCAATTCACTGTTACGTTATTCAGGGAGCAGAAACATTAAAAACAGCTCACCAGTGTATGTGCTGGGCACCAACCCAAACTCCTGACATTGTGGATTTTTCCACCAGTGCTGTGTTTGGGAGCAACTGACTGAGCCTGTGTACAAGTCCATACAGTCTCTCCCTGTCTCCCTCATCTAATCACACATATACACAACTGCAAATATCATACTTACCTGTTGTATCACACTTCTGGTATACTTCCAGTCACATCAGTTTACCAAATCCAAATAGAGCGATTAATTTCATAACACCTATCCCAATTATGATTATTAGCACCTCTATATGTATAATGTTGCTACATACAGTATATAAACACATTTGATAGACTCCCTATTGTCCTATGTAACTAGTGCTCTGACTTTAATTACTTGATGCTTGGAGGAAATTCCACAGACTTCAAGGGGTGTGCCTTGAAGATTATACATTGCGAATTGTTTTTATCAAGTCCAGACTATTTCAGTGTCTCACCCTTAAAAAGCACAAAAAGAGGAAAGAACATCAGAGAGCATCAATTTACAACAGAATTCACTGATTCCATTTAACAACAGGATAATGGTCAAGCAATTTGTCTTGGTTCTGCTTTGAAATAAATGGATGATCAAATACTACTGCAATCCAGAGTGAAGGGCCAGCATATTCAATCCTGTTAGACTTTATTCGGCAGATACAGTGAAAGAGAAAGCAATCACCTCTTTACACTTGTCAAAGCATAATAGATGATACATGTGATAGAATGCTGTAAGGCGAGGATAATTTATGGCAGTGTTCATGAAACAGGAACATTGTGTGATACTATAGCCAGTTTAATTTGCAGTACAAAGTGCAATGGTGAGCAAGCTTGAGTGACTGTGTAACACACCTTGTCACTTTGTAAGTGTATTTTAACTTTGTAATTGTATAGGTAAGTCTTGAAAGTACTAAGGGGTCTGCTTTAACGCCATGTGATAAATCAGTATTTTGATGTCACTATGTTTAATTTATTTTACATTTTGTAAAAGTAAGTTAAATGTCAAATTGATCATGCTGGCGACCTTATAAAAACGCATAAACCTGCTTCATCTCTGACTTTGTTCTTGCATTTTGTATTGAATTAGGTCATGATTGTAAGGCAGACCAAGTCTAGAAATTGAAATCCCAATGAAAGTGAATGGCAGAGAGATTCCACTTGTCATATGATACAGGGTTAAATGGCAGCAGTATTTCAATGTTCAGATCAATAAAACAGATATCTGACTGACTGTGGCAGGTCTGTTATGCTGTAATACCTCAGGGGACTACCATGGAGTAAATTATTAAACACATACATGAAGTACATTTTAACCCTCAAAGTTCACAGCAATCACAATGACTTCAGTTTATAATTATAGATCTCCACACAATCATTAATTAAACAATTAACTTACAAAAAGGCTTAAATAAAAACCAGTTTATACACATTCAACTCCTAGGAATAAATTAATGTGAGGGAGGCATTCCATAAAAACCAAATAGCTGTTCATGAAAAAAAGAAATTAAGATAACAAAAAATACTGCTACTGCTCTAAATTGCTCCAGCCTAACAGAGATGGGGTCCGTAGCTTTACTGGGTATAGCTGCATGACTGACAGACTGCTAAAGAGCATCTACCTTCCTCTCCTCTATCGCGTTCAGACACAAAAGGGGGGCTTGATAAGATGTTGTGGCAGGGCACCATCCCTTGTTAATGGCTTTCAAGTGAAAAGTATCAGGTTCCTGTACAGCAGCAGAGATGCACACAATGGATATCAGGGCTATAAATTGTGTCTCACTCCTCAGTTGAAAAGCGTGGAGTGGAGACAGACTGGCTGGAGCTGTTGGGGCTAGCTATAATTGACCTCTTCCCAATCGCTGTACCCAACAGAGATTTAAGAGTGATAGGGGGGATATGTTTCTCATTATTGATCAAGATAAATGAATAACATTTCACCATGGTCAATAACATTTTGTAATGTTTTGTCAACTGTGTGCATGATGTCATGAAACAGGAGCCAGAGTTTCTAAAGTTCGAGGATTATGAACAGTTTGCACAAGTGCAGCAAAACGTTTTAACAGCTCTGAATGCTAGTTTCACATGCTCATTTAATGGTCCCCTTCCTCCCAAGTGTAGTTTCATGCAACAAGCTACCAGATTTTTTGTAGGGTGACCATATGGCTTCAGGTATCACAAAGAGATGCAAGACTGCAAATACCAGAATGCACTGTGATGAGTTAAAAATCATGAACTACCCCACACTGTCCAAATCAGTAAACATATAGTCATCCTACACATTTGTAAAAACAACACTGAGAATAAGTGAACTGTTCCTGAGGAGAAAACTGCAACCCATCTAATTAGCATTTCATGGTCTTGTTGCATATAGCCATCAGAGTGGAATTGACATATAGAGTAACACAGTGGGATGCATTTGATTGATCTAAACAGAGTCAGATCTTAAAACCGCCACTACTGATATTAAGAGCATAACAATTAATCTTTAAATGACTACTAACAACACTGACAGTACAAGTGAGCTAATATAGTTGAATTCTTTCTGTTGCAATACAAAATTTCAGGAAGTATTTTTTTTTTTTCATTATTATTGATTTCAGTGGTGGTGGTGATATTAAGAAGTGAAATGGTTTAGATAGACCTCAGGGAGTGTTGATAAGTAACCAAGAGAAATAAATAAATAAATACATACATAAAATGCAACTTTAATTTCAACAGAGTTGTATTTGGAGAATATGCATGTTACAAATGAAAAAACAAGGAAATAAACAAAATATCTTCAAAACAAGGAAAAGGGGGAGCAGCGATACTTTTGTAATAAGGGATAAAAAATGGATTTCTCAAGATTGCTCAAGAGAATGGGTATAAGACATCACACAGAAAAACATCCATATATTGTCTTCAGTGAGAAAGCAAAACAAAATGGTCCACTACAGGCAGATGGAAAAGGAACACGATGGCCTAACAGCTGCACAAGCTGTTAAACAAGCAGCTGTTGTTTCAAGGTCCACTGCACTCACTCTTTAAAAAGTTTCCAATCTCAATCGTTGGAAGTTAGTTTTAATCAAATAGTCCGTGTATAGGGTTATTCATTTTGTTTGCAGATTTACATGTCATGTTCTAATGTGCTCCATTACTTGCTCTCCGGTGTATATTAGGTGTAATGATTTGGACAATTAAAAAGTTTGGGCATTTTGCATTATTTGCATGCATCTGTACATTGTTACTAAAAGACAAGTCACCGTATATTAATAATATCTTCAACGCTTCTGTCAAGAAACAAAGCACTGCAGCATAGTGTTTCATTCCTGCATTTTCATCTTTATTAGGTTATCCTGTCTGTTTTTTAATATTTAAATATGTTATTGTTGTTTTTATAAATGTCCATTGTACTGTCCATTATAGGAAAATGATGGGTGGCAATATGATATAAACTTCTACATTAGAGGGTTTTTTTTTTTTTTTTTTTCGCAGACTCCGAAATAAGAGTAATCTTTCTTAAATATGTTGGCAGTATTTCTAACTGGTGAGCTTGTAGTGAACTTGTAGCTATTTATTATCTGTCACAAAAAATATACCTCTGTATATATATATTGGGATTGGAGACGTAGGTAGTAATAATAATAATAATAATAATAATAATAATAATATAATAAATAATAATAATAATAATAATAATAGGTAAAATAGAAGCTCACCGTGTTTTTTTTTTTTTTTTGGTGGAGCTGAGCGAATGGTCTCGCTCAGCATTTAATAAATGAATAGACAGTCAGTAAAATAAACGGTTGTAACAAACAAAAACGCAGGACACAGCACTTGTCGCCTAAACAAAAAGACAAACAAAACGGACTATACAGACAAAACACGATGAGCTTCTATTTTACCTATTATTATTATTATTATTATTATTAGTATTATTATTATTACCTCCGTCTCCAATCCCGTTCTCCACTCACCGAACACACAACCCAGAGTGAGTGAAAACATGCTGCTCTTATGCAGCTGTACCAAGACTCGATTGCTAATCAATCATTCAATTGGAGTCTCGGTACAACTGCACATGAATTAATAAAGTACAATTCCCCGTGCTCACATATTATTACTTTTAAGCGGTTCTGATGTGTCCCTTGTAAGCTGTCGTTCCTTCTCCCTCGCGACGGCTCTGGCATACATATGCCATACGTAATGTTTTGGTGGTCATCTTCGAATTGAAACGGAACGTTAGGTTACTTATTGCAACCCTGGTTCCCTGAAAGAGAAGACGACCACCAACTAGCAAGGTTGTATCGGTCGTCCTCATGGCTTCGATGCAAAACGAGAACATGGTTTCTGTGGTTTGACAATTTAATCCCTCGTAGGCGGGACAAAGGGCATCATCCCAGGAAGGGGCCTATCAGCAGCTCTGGTATAGAGAGCTCAGAAAATACCTACCAATAAGCAGGCATATCCCATACGTAATGTTTTGGTGGTTGTCTTCTCTTTCGGGGAACCAGAGTTACGGTAAGTAACCTAGCATTATTATTATTTGCCAGCAAATAAAGAGCTGTTTAACCGCGAACTATGTTGTTTCCAATCATTCCTGAGCACTGCATCACCTCTACACCTGTGCAGTACAACCCAGCATGCCACAGGGACACTGAGATTACGTAAAGTCCTTTATTTTAGAGGACTAAAAATTTAACGTTCTTACCGTATATATTTTTTAAATGTAGTTACTTTTATTCTAACGTTTTTCACCTGCATGTGTGATTTTTCATGATGTGCTTTTGCACTGAACACTGTAGCTTTAAAGTTTAATGTTTGTTTTGTGAAAATATTTTAAGTGACGAAACAGTGGACATACTGCAGCCACATTGAATTGTAGTTCATTGCTGTGCTCAACCTTTGAATTTTAAGCATGCCTAATTGTAAATGTAATCTACCTACCTAATGTTAAAAATACTCCCTCTGCAATCATGCTTGTAATTTCGAGTCAACGCCCCCCTCCCCCCACACACAAACACTTTATACCCCTGGGCATTGACTCGGCAGAATCTGGTACATTAACCAATTGAATTATTAATCTTCAATAAATGTTTACACAATATACCCAGTACTGGGCAGTGCAGCCAGGAAACGTAACATTGCAATTTAATAAACATGCAGTTTATTTTGTGACAATCAATGGTTTTTTTACAAACATGTTTCAAAGAACGCAAGTTAATCATTACTTGTTGTTATTTAAGTTTATTACTGTAAGCAGCAAACTCAACCTTCATAAAGCTTTCAACAGAGTTTAGTGATAATGGAGAACACTGGTACACCCCAGGGAATTACGCATAGGCGTGTAATATTAAATAATATCGGCGTTAACAGAGAAGGACAGGGAAAAATTTTGGATCACACTGCAGATCAAGGGAACATTGATTGATTTTGCCGAAAAATGTCACAACAAAGGTCCCACGTTGCTAGTATATCAGCATAAGAGAGAGTAAAAGATGTTCTTTGCTTTGTTTTGTACACTGTGAAGGTGGTACCCGATGCTGACCACAGCGCTCTACCACCAGGGGAAATTGACATTGGCTTGTTTTGGTCATCGACCGTCTTTCTAATTTGAAAACATTAGCTTTCAGATACATAAATGCAGTAACAATTACTGCTGATGCTGAACGCAGCAACTCACTGTGTAATCTTGTCCTGTCTGATCAGAAGCGTTCTCTTTCGGAAGACAAACTGAAAGAGCTGGTGTTCCTTTATTTCAGTCTTGGAATTTAGAAAGACTTTATGTTAAAAACAATGCTATTGTTTTCTACTTTTTTTGTGAGAGAAGAACCCAATACAACTGCACAAAACTTTTGTTACTTTGCACATACTTGTACAGAGATACCTTATCATTGTGCATAATTCCCTGGGGTGTACACTGGTACCACTTCTCTGATGTCTTAGTGTTGTATGTCCAAATATAAAACACCATGAATGGTTTTGCAGGTGTTTTCTGTGTACATGTAGGTCAAATACAACATTCCCATCAATACATGTACTTATGGGGATGGTAACGGATTAAACTGCAGTGGTGTATGTGTTTTATAACAAGTTAATTTATCTTACATCAGCTT
This sequence comes from Polyodon spathula, assembly GCF_017654505.1. Taxonomy (NCBI): domain Eukaryota; kingdom Metazoa; phylum Chordata; class Actinopteri; order Acipenseriformes; family Polyodontidae; genus Polyodon; species Polyodon spathula. The sequence continues at coordinate 74,833,258 of NC_054535.1, forward strand.
ATCAGCTTGTAAAGTGCAGCACACTATACTGTGTTCTACATATTCACCAACTCAACTGAAATCAGCGCACATACATAACAATGGCTCCATAGTTCTAAATCCATGATTCTAAATTCAGCTGTAGCATAGCTATAGGACTAGAAGACATTAAAAGTGTGCATGCGTTGAATGCATTAGCTGTGTGATGAAAGCTTGAGCTTAATAAATAATTTTGAAATGACTCATTTGAATACCTTCTGGAAGCAGTCAACCCTGTAAGACCCACAGTAGATGGAAAGGGTGGCGTCTCCATTGGAAACCTGATTATCTTTGTGTTGCCTAGGTGAAAAGAATCTTTGTAATATGATAATAAAGGCTTTGGATAAAAACATATGCAACCAAATACACAGCCGGTTTACTTCTGGAACTATAGCTATTTCATAGGGTCACAATAGTCATGAAACAAGTGGAATCTCACAGTTTTATGTAAAAGCAGGGGTGTTGAAGTTTATTATTAGAGATATGGGTGTTGTGTGCTTCATAACAAAGCTGCTAGTTACATGTACATACAGTGCCTTGCAAGAGTATTCAGACCCCTGACCAATTCTCTCATATTACTGAATTAAAACGGTACATTGAAATTTTGTTCTGTTCGATATTTTATTTTAAAACAATTAAACTCAAAATCAATTATTGTAAGGTGACATTGGTTTTATGTTGGGAAATATTTTTAAGAAAAATAAAAAACTGAAATATCTTGCTTGCGTAAGTATTCAACCCCCACACATTAATATGTGGTAGAGCCACCTTTCGCTGCAATAACAGCTTTAACTCTTTTTGGGGTAAGTATGTACCAGCTTTGCACAGTGTCGGAGTGATTTTGGCCCATTCTTCTTGGCAGATTTGTTCCAGGTTGTTCAGGTTGGTTGGACGACGCTTGTAGACAGCAATTTTCAAATAGTGCCACAGATTCTCAATGGGCTTGAGATTCACCTTTTTGTTCTTGAGTCACTCCAATGTTGCTTTGGCCTTGTGCTTGGGATTATTGTCCTGCTGAAAGGTGAATTTCCTCCCAAGCTTCAGTTTTTTAGTGGACTGAAGCAGATTCTCTTGCAGTATTTTCCTGTATTTTGCTCCATCCATTCTTCCTTCAGTTGTAACAAGATGCCCAGTCCCTGCTGATGAGAAGCATCCCCACAGCATGATGCTGCCACCACCATACTTCACTGTAGGGATGGTGTGTCTTGAGGCATGGGCAGTGTTAGGTTTGCGCCATACATTGTGCTTTGAGTTTTGACCAAAAAGCTCTGTCTTGGTCTCATCTGACCACAAAACCTTTTCCCACATCGCAGCTGTCAGTTGTTTTAATCTACAATTACAGCTACCTACTTGGCTTCCTGTACTTCTGCTTTTATTTGTGAATCTTGTTAGAGGTACCCAAGAATACTGTGGCTATGGACATGTGATTGCTTAACATGCTGTTGTAGTCAGAAGTCAGAGAAAGTAATTCCACATAATTACCTCTATATGAGAAACTGTTGCCTTCATTGTGTCCTCTGAATGCCAGTTCTTGCTTGCCAAGGTAAACAGCAGAATCAATCAAGCATTTAAGAACCTCACAATGTTTTCCTACTTGCTCATTATGATATATTTGTATCTCTACCCTTCTGCTCACCTAGTTGAACATCAATACAGGTTTGTGCAAAAGTTTTGAATGTTACAGTGCCTCAAGTGACTTTGGGAACGCTCATGTTTTTGTGCTGACTTCGACAGACAGCTTAGATTGGTGTAGCCAGTGCTGTTCCAAAGGGCCTTTTCTATACTGAACAAAAGACAGTTCCAGCAGTATAGAGGTTTTTAATTGACAGCTACTGGTAAGCCACGGCTACCTTTCATAATTTGAATATGTTGGAAGTGCCGAGTATATCCCTTCCCTTCCTGTGTCATTCGGGTATTTGTGGTATATACCTCCCTTTTTTAA